>NC_069505.1:480066281-480366281 GCF_027579735.1 Bombina bombina | reverse complement strand
GAGGAGGCCTCAAGGCCCTATGGATCCTGTCAATATCTTCTGAGGCGAGTGGATTAGACCTGGGTAGTAAAAACTGAAACAATTCTTTAACATACGATTTTAGATGTTCTTGGGGGATCTCTTCTGGAATACCTCTGATTCTTAAATTGTTCCTTCTCCCCCTGTTATCTAGATCCTCGAGCTTATCTTGCAAGGACTGTATAATGGAGTCCTGTATCGACAGATGCTGTATGTTTGAGCTGACTAAGTTGTTTAGATTATCTTGGCCATCCTCTAGGTATTCAAGCCTAGCCCCCATCTCGTTCAAATCTTTCTTAAGATCTCTTATTTCTTCTTTAATAAAAGTCTTGAGTGACTCAATATCTGTTTTGGAGGGTAAACTCGCAATCTGTGATTGAATAGAAAGCAGCGATTCTCTCTGATTTCCAGAACACTCTGAGGGGATACTAGTTGAATTAGTCTCCTGTGTTTGTTGTGATTCTGTTATGTGGCCTTCTTGTGCTTGAAAGAAGGTGGAGACCGACGGGGTCAGGGCAGGAGTTTTATTTTGTTTTTCTGGTTTGTTATTATTTTTTTTGGAAGCCATGATGCTGTGATTCAATATGTGACCTTGCAAAGCTGGAGTATGTTTCTCTATAAACTGGGGGCTACTTCTTTGATCTGTGCTATCAATAAATCAGACTCAGTTCACTGGCCAAGTTGAACAGCAAGAAACAGAGGCTGTGTTTTACTTTTATTTACAGTCTCCCAATCCACCTGCTCCTTATACTTTAAACGGCTTAGTACCATAGAAATGAGATGTGCAATGTCCCGTGAGTCAAGTCTATTATAGGGCCTCTTTGAGCAGGCTTAGTTTTACCCGATCTTCAATACACATAGGGGAATGGCCTGTATCTGTATGCTGTTGCCGCTCCCTCTATGTGAATGTTATCGTAGCTTGAGGCGCGCCACGTGGGTAATGGAGAGGCCTGGTCTCTTAATGCTATCCGTGCCCGTTACAATGGGGTCTATTCCTGAGGGCGGCAATAGTATAGGTAGGGAAGCTTCTATGTTAAGCCCTTAGGGCCTTTGATTTAGCCTCTAGGATGATTGGCAATTAGATATGGGTATTATATAGTATAGGTAGCACTCACGCGGGAGATCGTTTTTTTTTTTGGTGAGTATAGCTGGGTTAATTTGTGGATCCGGTTCTTTTTGGTATTATTCCCGAAATCCCACTGGGCTCCCCACTGTCTCAGTTATATATATCTGATATATAATTAGGGGTTTCCCCCTCAGCAACGTCCCCAGGTACCTTTGCATATACAGTGAGTAGGCCTCGCAACACCGCTCTCACTGGAACTTGACTGCCCGATAGATCTTCCTCTTTCATGCACCTCTCCTCTCAAAATCAGCTGTGGGTCTGAAATTGCGGTAAGCAGTCCTGACAGGCAGCCTTAAGATCTCCGCCGGGTCTTGTTGCGATCTTACTAAGGCGCGCTATGGCAAGATGGCGCCCGCTGTCCCGTACCTCTTCTCTCCTGATTGCTAGTAGGCTGTGATTTCTCTGATTCTGCTGCCACAATAGTAACCGGGCATGTCCCACAGTTTTCCTGCTCTAAATTTGCAGCTCTTCTGTCCCCAGATTTGTCCGCATAAGCACTCTGATGGGCTGACAGCACCGGAGCTCTCTCACTCTGCTGCCATGTTCCAGCACGGCGCAGCTCCGCCCCCCATCTCTAAGTACGTTTTTAAACCATTTTATACTGGATTTTTATATCAATATCTGTGCATCTTGTTCTTTATAGTAGTGTCTATTACATGCAGTTATATGAAAATGAGTGTATACTGTCCCTTTAAGTTCCCTCTGGACAGAGAACATACATTCTTCAGTAAATACTGCTGCTGCTGGTGGGAGGAGCTGTAGCACAGTGTGGTTATGATAGTTAAATCCTCTACTAATGGGCTGTAACACTTCCTACAATACACTAAATGCAAGCCTGTTAGCTGTCCTGCTGTGTGATCACCCCGCACTATCTGGCTTGCTCTGGGGTTATTTAGTTTTCATTAACCAAAGTGCATAGATTATATACGTATAAATATAGTGTTTGTGTATGTATGTATGTATGTATATATATATATATATATATATATATATATATATATATATACAGTATATATATATATATATATATATATATATATATATATATATATATATATATATATATAAACAATATTAATTGTGAGGGAGGGTGGAAGTCGGTGAGTTCCCACACTTTTTTTTGTACGACTTGACCCCTGTACTCAATGATGCACCTGGGTGCCCTGAACCCACAGCACCCAGGCGCATCATTGAGTATGTGGATAAGAGGACAGATAACAAGAACAATCACTCTGAAATCCTAAAATGCTATTTGTGCAGTATTGGTTTGTCAGATGAAAGCTCATTGGCTGATAAATAAAACTCCTTCATCTCTATTGGTGCACATTAGCATCCCCCACAAGCATAAAAACAAGAATTTTTTTTTTTCCTTTAACTTTATCAGTACCGTAATCTCATGATTCAAATAATTTTAAGAGCCTTTTTTTATTTTGTTATCAAATTTACTTCATTCTTTTGGTATTCTTTCCTGAAAAGCGTACCTAGGTATGCCCAGAAACAGCAATGGACTACTGAAAGCTAACGTCTGATTGGTGGCTACACACATATGCCTTTTGTTATTGGCTCAACAGATATGCTCAGCTCCTGGTAGTGCTTTGCTGCTCTGAACTGATAACCACTGCACAGACGTTAAAAATGATGTCTTTTTATAATGTACTGCAAGTAAACACATTTGCAAATGTGTAGGTTCAGAAATCCTATGACTGGTCAAACAGATTGTTTCTGACATTCTTCAGGAAGAGCTACACAAAAACATTGCTTCCTTTTTATTTTAGCTGAACTAGAGCACAGGTGAAGTAATCAGCTGGTCAGTAATACTATGGTTACTAACCTGCTCTCACCCATAAGGTCTAAAACCCCTTTTCCGTCCTCCGTACTGTCTAATACCTTATCTCTATATAAATAAGACAACACACACAATTGTTGGGAGAAAGAACCGGTCGCGGTCCACGTTTATTAAATAAACGCTTTAACTAGTGCCTAAGCGTTACTCTAATTACCCTTAGGCACTTAATCAACCTAACATCAAAACTTGGCAACAAGTTCGTAGTCATCAAAATCGTTGGCGGCATCTCTCCCTATCTTAGCCCCTACTAGCAGATGGTCAAGGCCCCTTCCGATACCTGCAGCGTGACACCCGGCTGTACACGCCCAATGGCACGCAGAGAGAGCTGTGATGTTGAGAGATCTTCGGCCCACATTCGCGAGGGAGAGGACCCCCAGGCCGGCGCCTGGCGGGCATAACTCCACCCTTCTTTCTGGACCGTCACTCTTCTCTCTTCGTGCCCGCTCCCCAGGGCATTGACCACGCCCGCTGAGGCATATCCAACCAACCCGGTAAGGCGACCCCTGTCAGCAGAATCGTACAACCCAACCGCTAGGGGTGGATGGCTACATTAAAGACTCGGTCTTACTGCAGGCTAGCTCAATTAAACCTACCCCTGCCGAGTCGACTCACCCTACTCAGCCGCTTTGTTGCCGCCATTCACTTCTTTCAGGGGACGGGTGGGCGGGAAAACCTTCTCCTTGAAGTCTGGAAACCGAAAGAGGCTGAACTCACTGCTGCAGGACCCTATAAAGGTAAGAACAAACACCGCCTCCCAACCTGCAACATTGTAGCAAACACAGCTTAGCATTTCTCCAGACTTCAAGTTGGTAATCCCTTAATGTTGTTACAGGCCCACTAGAGGGCCCTCTACTATCAAAAGGTCTAAACCCCCTATTCCGTCCTCCGTACTGTCTAATACCTTATCTCTATATAAATAAGACAACACACACAATTGTTGGGTGAAAGAACCGGTCACGGTCCACGTTTATTAAATAAACGCTTTAACTAGTGCCTAAGCGTTACTCTAATTACCCTTAGGCACTTAATCAACCTAACATCAAAACTTGGCAACAAGTTCATAGTCATCAAAATCGTTGGCGGAATCTCTCCCTATCTTAGCCCCTACTAGCAGATGGTCAAGGCCCTTTCCGATACCTGCAGCGTGACACCCGGCTGTACATGCCCAATGGCATGCAGAGAGAGCTGTGATGTTGAGAGATCTTCGGCCCACATTCGCGAGGGAGAGGACCCCCAGGCCGGCGCCTGGAGGGCATAACCCCTCCATTCTTTCTGGACCGTCACACTTCTCTCTTCGTGCCCGCTCCCCAGGGCATTGACCACCCGCCACAAGAGCCAAGCGACCTCTTGCCGCCAAACAAAAACCAACAGGCACCTATTAACTTAATAACAACAATAATAACAGTAACAATAATAACAGGTTACAAATATCAACATTACTAAACTAGATTAAATAACCCTCAATAAGGCTCCCCTGACGTCCTTTAGGAACATGTCCAGCCCAACGTCCGTTAGGTGGACTCCGTCAGGCCTAAATAGGTCCTTTTTGTCGGCCGTGATATTTTCGTGCCTGATCACGAAGCCCCCCAAGCCCGTGACCATCCTTCCCATCTCCCTGTTGACCTTTTTGCACACATTATATGCAGCCTTCTGAGTAACAATGTGACGCCAATGCAGTCGAGCAACCACATTCGACCACCCCAAAGTCACCGCTTTCAACCAAGTGTGCACCCAATGCACATCTGCTGACATTCTTTTAATCATGTCCAATGCGGGCAGTGCCCCCAAATCATTCCCGCCCGAGGTGCAGCACTAAAATATTAGGCCGCCCCCACCTTCTGTGCGCCTCCTGCAAGAGCGCCGGCAAATCAGCCCATAACAATCCCCTGCGCCCTAACCACCGGAAGCTTGCCTTGGACGTTGGGAATCCAAGCTGCTGTCCCTCCGGCGACCGCAGCGCCCTGATGTGTGCCCAGTGGATGTATGAATGCCCTACAATCCACACGCGAACTGGAGGGGATTTCACATGTACAATACCTGGTAAAACAGAGTACACCATCATGAACCAATAAACCCGCATTACTTGGCCAACGTAACAATAAAAACCCCATCAACAAAACTCCCTGTGCCATAATACGCGACTTAACATTGCCCTTTCGTTGGTCTAATATATGTTTTATACTGTGTAGATTTCCATCTACCCAGGCGCTTAATCTCCTCTGCGGGGAGGCACTTCTGCGCCACACTAGTCGCTGCGCCTATTCGAAAAGAATTCGGAGCAATCCTGCTGGGGTCCAACCCCGCATTCTCGGCCGCCTTAGCGAGCACCCTACGGAATTGGAACGCCGACAAGGCCGATCCATCCTCGTGTATAAAGAACAGCTCGCCCCCTGATGGCCGCACCGTAAGGTATTGTTCCACACAACGCACCGGACAACAGTTCTCACAATCCTGCCTTATAAGGGGCAACCAAGCCCCTGTGCCTTCTTGGTCAGTCTTTGACCTTGGCACAAACAATAGGAGACCCCCGTCCGTCACCCGGACGTGCTCCAACCGCACTCCCCCTGAGCCTTTCACCTTAGCAGATGCCACCAGCTCACCCACATGGAGAGCTCTCGCAAATGCCATGGCGAATGCTGTCCTAAATAGCAGCTGCTCGTATTCCGACTTGCACACAGATACCACGCTTAAGGCTAGCAGCCTCAGCCTGTCCTGAGTGATGGGCTCCCTCCGGTCCTTTGCCCGGGGGGCCATCCTTCCCCACCCCTTCAACACCTTCCTAACCAGGAAGGCTCCTGAGTGGTCCACGTGACCCAACGCTTTGTTATAGAAGGCTACAGCCGATAGCCTCCCGGCTTCACCTGCCCTACTGACCCCTTCACGCCTCAGCTGCGCTAACCAGTCTAACACCTGCACCCTTGTGGCCCTTTGTACCTGCACGCCCCTTTGTAGACAGAAAGCTTCCCAGCTGTTCCAGTGGTTCCTGTACGTCGACCACGTCCTTGGGCCAAAGATGCCTTAACTAATGGCAAGATGCTCACCCAATCTTCAACAACTGCCAAAGAGAAGATGGGCATGTTAGACCCTCCTCCGCCGCCATGGGTGCTGCTTCCCTAAACTGCCCCCATTTAAATCGAGAGAGTGCGTCAGCAATAACATTCTGCACTCCCGGGACGTGTTTGGCGGTGAAATGGATGTTGCACTGCAAACATCGCAACACCAAGTGCCTCAAGTAACACACTATGGCTGGTGAAGATGCAGACAACCTGTTAATGGCGTACACCACACTCAGGTTGTCCGTCCAGAACACCACTGATCTATTGGCCAACCTGTCACCCTGTCGACTGCCACGACTATGGGGAATAGCTCCCATAGTGTCAGGTTTTTTACATAACCTGAAGCCACCCACTCCCATGGCCATGGAGCTGCGCTCCACTCCCCATCAAGGTATGCCCCATAACCGAAACCGCCTGCTGCATCCGTGAACAGGTTCAGCACTTGGTTAGATACCGAAGGGCGTCTCCATAAGCACACCCCGTTAAAGTTCTCCAGGAAACTATCCCAGACCGCCAGGTCCTCTCTCACTTCAGATGTGACGCGGGCCCATTTCACGTGACCAGTAGGGCCCTTCAAAAGGCCCTCCAAACTAACTCGTCCCGCGAAATTCAGCAGGCCCAGTAATGACTGGACGTCCCTGATGGGGACCTTGTCCAGTCCCCTGGCTGCACGTACCGAAGCCAGCATACGCGTCACCTTTTCCATTGGCAACCTGCATATCTCCTGCACCGTGTCTATTTCAATCCCCAGGAAGGTGAGACACGTGCAAGGCCCCTGTGTTTTATCGTCCGCAAGCGGGACGCCAAAACGCTTCATCATATCCTGCATAACGCCCATGAGCTGTTCACAATCCGTGGAACCTGCTCTACCTACCAATAGAAAATCATCTAGGTAGTGGACCAATGTGCCTCTGCCTGAAGCCTTGTATACCACCCAATGGAGGAACGAGCTGAAGCACTCGAACAACGAGCATGACAGGGAGCACCCCATCGGCAAGCACCGGTCCACATAATACGCCCCCTCAAACTTCATGCCCATCAGTCTGAATGCTGAGGGGTGTAAGGGCAACTGCCTAAAAGCTGACTCGATGTCAAGCTTCGCTAACAGCGCACCTGGCCCGCATGCCCTGACAATGTCTAGTGCCTTATCAAAAGATTGATAATGGACTGAACTCAGCTCGGGGTCGATTGCATCATTGACCGAGCTTCCTTTAGGGAAAGACAGGTGATGTATCAACCTGAACTTCCCCTCCTCCTTTTTGGGCACGACCCCCAATGGTGAGATCACCAGATCTTCCAATGGGCAAACCGCGAATGGCCCGGATACCCTGCCCAGAGCGACTTCCTTAGCCAACTTCTCCCTCACGACATGCAGGAATTCGTAGGCTGTTTTCAAGTTTCTATGTACCATCGAGCCCACAACCCTCCCAGTAACTGGGATATGAAACCCCCCCTCCAACCCCGACCTGAGCAGTTCAGCTGCCTCCCGGTCAGGGTAATTCGCCAGCCATATCAGCATGGCCGGCAACCTAAGCGGGGTTGGTGCCCTTGACCATAACTCCAGACTTAGAAGCGGGTTTGGTCTGGCCCTGCTCTCTCCTTCTCCCGCACTCTGCTCCAGGGTGGGGCCCGCCGCACAGAATTTGCAGATGTGACCAAAGGAACAGCTGCTCCCCCTGTCACACTGCTTGTCTTGGAACTTCCAACATTCCCTACCTCGCCTGCCGAGCCGTACCCCCTGACGCTGCTGTGTTTGGCACACCGCCACGTGGGAGGGCGAACCTCCCTCCAGACCCAGTTTGGACCACAAGTGCATGTCCTGTGTGCCAAAATGTAGCAAGGTGTTACCCACCATTTTCCTTCTAAAGGCCATGTCATACTCCCGCCATGCGCCTTCCTTAAACCTCGTATGGATATCCTCAATGGTATCCTGGTACTTAAACAGGTTGTGCCCCTGCAAGGGCCACCTGTCCACATAGCACGCGGCCAAGACCCGAAAGCATTTCAGCCATTCTTCGTATGTCTCCGGCCTGCGCACCCTCTTTGGGCCTGAACCATCAGATGCCCTTTCTTTCGCCCTATATGCATCCAGGGAGAGGTCAAACACGTTGACGTATTTACCTTCGTGAATCTTCTTTATGACCTTCTGTTTAAGATGGCCGTAAAGCGAGTGTACTAAACAGGGGTAAGTATCCCCTTGCGCCGCCACTTTACGTGGCACTGGGCCCGACGGGGCCATAGCACCCCCTAGCCCCTGCGCCCCTTGAACCTCCATCGCCTGGCCTTTGACGCCTGCCCTGTCCTTAGCCGCCCTGAGCCGCCGCCATTTTCTTTATCCACCTGAACATTCTGCGCTGTCCTTTACCCACTAACCCAAGATCCTCCCCGCTATCAGAACCTGACCCACTCATGGAAGACCCCGTGTCAGTGTGCATAGTGTCAGGTGCATGGCACTCACCGTCTCCTGGCGTCTCTGCTCCTGCTGGTACTTGCGGCGTTGAACCCATCTGACTGCTGCTGGGCCCGCCACCACCAGGGCGCTCGTAGATCAAGATTCCATTGGTGCTGCCATCCTGTCAGGAACCTGCTGGGACAAAACAACTTGGGGAGTACTCCGTTCAACAGGAGGTGCATCAACAGAAGCACCCGCCCTCTCACCCCCTTGTCTCGCTCCAGCATTCATGACCAAAGCGCTAGCCACAGCACTCCTGATAACCTGCTCCTGTATTACCCCTTCCCGGGCATGATCACTAAACCCAGACAGGGGCCTAACGCTATTTACTTCACGCAGCGCTGCTTCTACTGCCCTCTTAATTGTGTCCTCGTTCACACCTCTCTGGATCTGAACCCTATCATACTGCCTGTCACACTCCATACCAACTTGTCTCAAACTGTCCCCAGGCATAACCTGATTTGCCTGCACATGACCATGCGTTATCCCCGCATGGGCCCACCCCCCGTGATTTCCATACCTCTCTTGTGGAACATACTGATAACCTGGCCTATCCAGTGGCCTATTATCCCCCTCAATTGAGGCTGTGTGCCCTCGCTTCAAAACCCCCTCATCTCTTGCAAGTGATTGTGCACCTAGGCCTGACCTACCTGTATGCCCTACAGCCGTGCCACTCACTCTCGCCGCAACCTCTGTGGGCCTCCGCCCATCACAAACATACACATGTGAGAGCGCCTGCGCACTAGTGCAAGGCCTCTCATCCACTCTCACCACCACATCGGAGCCTCTCTGCACCCGACTGGGATTCATCCCTGCTTGCGCATGCGCCCCAGACCAGGGCCTACCAGAGTGCCTCCCATCTGCGCCACACTCATTACGTGCACCACTCGGACCCGCCACCTCAGTCGCGCGAGGTAAGTGTCCCCTCTCAAGCACCGCTGGCCCCATTGATGACCCTCCCGCGACCGGTTGCCTCCCCAAGTTACCTGTGGAGCTCCGGTCGCGCGAGGGTGTCCTCTTCCGTGTCTCCTCACTCCCAAGATGGCGGCCGCTAACCTCCTCCCCCTCAGACGAACTCTCGGAGGAGGAGTTCTCGCGTGAGCCGCCATCGGAGGGAGCCGATACTGCTGCGCACTCGGCAACCCTAACAGTAGGCCTCACACCCCCCGCCTCACCGCCGGCCGCCACGGCGGCACCCGAGCCCTGCGCCAGGCCTAGAGTGGCCGTACTTGAAAGAGATTGCGCAAGGGCCAGGACCGCCGCCATGGCCACCGGCGGCAAGGCCGCAAACTGGCCCAAGATGCCTGTGCCTAATTGGACCGGAACTCCCTGCAAGGCCTCATGGCCATCCACTGGCCCTCCCTGCACCTCACTAGCTGCCTCTCCAGCCCCTGGGGCCTGCAGCTCTAAATTGGGGCCTACCTCCAAGCCTATATTACCCTGGGTCTGCAAACTAGGGCCTAGCTCCCCCAACCCACCCCCTTTCTTTCCCTTTCCCTTATTAAATCGCCTAGCTGGCGGGGACTTTTGGGGTGTGGGGGGTACCAGATCCTGAGACTCAGGCTCTTGTCTCTGTTTTGCAGGTCCCTTCTTCCTGGCAGACAGCTCCACCACCTCCCTGTATCACTTGGGAGGCACAGACTTCCTCTTGGATCTCTCCATGCTCCACTCTTCACAGCAAAACTTTAAAAACCTTCTCCTTGAAGTCTGGAAACCGAAAGAGGCTGAACTCACTGCTGCAGGACCCTATAAAGGTAAGAACAAACACCGCCTCCCAACCTGCAACATTGTAGCAAACACAGCTTAGCATTTCTCCAGACTTCAAGTTGGTAATCCCTTAATGTTGTTACAGGCCCACTAGAGGGCCCTCCACTATCATAAGCTGATTATTTCACTTGTGTACTAGTTCAGCTATAATGAAAACCTGGCCTGTTGGGGGTACTTGAGGACCACGGTTGAGAAACAAGGCTTTAGTGTAACTGCCTAATTTTCCAATTTCATTTCAAAGGGACCTCCAGAAAACATTTAAATCTCATCACAGAAAGTGAAAAAGTTCTGCATCTTGGAAGGTAAGACCATGCACTATATTTTTTCATTTGTGTTGAATGAGTATACAAAGTGGAACTTCATTTGCCTATATAACAAGAATTGAATTAGTTTCTTAGCTGCATGAGTGTGTTATAAAGAATGCAAATCGTCATTGTGCAACCTGCCAATTTAATTGTAAATTTAAGCTACCTCTATTGGGTTCATATAAGTGCTTCTCGGGCGTATAATAGTCAGTGTCACCAGCCTCTGACCTCACCGCACATCACTGGTAGCGGAACATTATTTCTGGTGTCTGACGTACAACTCAGGTGCAACTTCCTACACTGGGTTTATGCAGATGAGACATCTGATGACCTCTCTCTTTTTTATTAAATTGAATGTCAACTTTCATGATAAAGTGCCGTTTTTTAAAAAAAACTATTAAAAACAGGGGAACTTTAATTTATGAAAGTTTACATTGTACCGGATTTTACAAATACCTTCTCCTGAAACGCCGGATCGCCGATCCCACGCCTGCAGGTCCTCTGTACTTCGTCCGTAATGACAAAACCGTCTCTCTCCAATCATAGTTTTCCCCCAGGAGCATTAATCTGGTGAGGCCACGCCGTGATTGGAGGAAGCCGGTTTCGTCATTGCTGTGTAAGTACAGCAGGAAGAAGCAGGCAAGGGGATCGGTCATCCGGCGTTTCAGGAGAAGAAGGTAAGTATTTGTAAAATCTGGTGCAATGTAAACTTTCATGAATGAACCAGGCATCAGGCACCAGGCAAACCAGGCACTTTATCATGAAAGTTGACATTCACTTTAAGGTGATTAAGTTGTTCAGGGCCTGATATACAGTTGCCAGCTGTCCCGATTTTGACAGGGACAGTCCCGATCACATGGTATTATCCTGGAAATCTTTGCCATGAGGTAAGAGTTATGATGTGTTTATGCCTTTTATATATTTGTTAGCATATTTTTGCAATTAAATATTAGAACAAGATAATAATATATTTAATTGCATGAACTGACAACTGTGAACGTCCTGCAGTTTACAGATATGTTGAATGATACAATAATTAATCATTTCTGTATATTGCATAAATTTGTATGTAAATTTTATATAATTTATACGTAAATAGATATATATTTTTTTAAATTAAATTTTTATTGAGGTTATTCATGTACATAACAGTATACAACAGTTCAGAAGCACATATACATTGGGTACAGTCATATTTGTTTAGCTATTACATTCAGAATACTGAACATAAATATTGGAACCTCATTTTCTATTTTTTGTGGGAAATGAATGCCCCTCCATAACTTCAACAGGCCACTCATGGGCCTATGTAATTTAAATGGAAAAGTGGGAGGAGCTCTAATGTTTCATACGGCCACTATTGGACCTTGAAGGTTTTAACAAATCAAGAATAACCGAAACGCTCTAAAGTCTGTTAACAATATTAACTGTGTTGGTGTTAAAATAGGGGTGCAACATAGAAAGAACAGAAGGAATATTTTATGCACCTGTATGAGTAACAGGCTGATCCGAGTAATATTTGCTTAGAATGTAGGGATCACTCCATATTGTATCAAATGTTGAGGTTAAATTTATGAGCTAACCAGCGTATACTTGACATATAGAAATAGATATGTGATCCTCCCTACATCTATTGGGGAACATAGGCTCTAGCTAGGTGTGTGGGTGCCTTGGGACCCCTGACAATCAGGATACTAATAGGGCTTAGAGATGGTACTTATGTTAAAAAAAAATCCTGGTTGTAGGCTAGTCAGAGAGTGCTCACTAGGATGCAATCATGTGTCTACTCTATGTATACGCCTCAGGGAGGGCTAACCCATAACATAGCAAATCTTAAATGTAGTATATAGAGATACATCAGTTTAGGTTTACAATAAGAGTTTGGTTAAGTCTGGCCAAGTGCAGAATACTATACAGCCCCCTATTATTTTATAATTGCTGCATTCAGCCCACCGCCCCACCCCGGCCACTGGCAGCGCGGCGGAAGACTGAGTAAGTTAGGGCATTGTTTGTGAATAGACAGAGATGCACTCTAGTGAGATCAGAAAATAAGGCTGGCTCACAGGTATACTTCTATAGTGGAGATATGTCTCTAAAGGAGACCCAAGAAAATGGTATATTCCAGGTCCGTTTTGGATGGTTAGTAAATATTTTAAGAGTAAGCATTATTGTGTGTAGCATAAGTGGCTGTTTGCATATATTGAACCTCTGAGATTAGCAGCATTTTTTATATAGGTATAACTCATAGCACAGGGATAGAAGTGAATATGAACATTATGGGTAAATAAGTCTGCATAAATAAACCCTGGATTGGATAACCCCTATTTGATAAAGAGTAGGGTGAGACCATTGAATAAAACACTTTAGTAAAACAGTATAGAGGGCCAATATTTGGCTTAACCTTAACAACTAGTAAAAAAATAAGAACCCGTTACATGGTTATATATAGTAAGATGAGGATTCAGTAAACCTAGGGAGACAAAAGCATATTGTAGGGGCAGGTCAAAATAAACACACCTTGGTTATACACATAGCTATAAACATACATTGGAGTGGGTAAATAGTGAGGTTGATCCATCAATGGGAGGACTTAGCAGACCATTTCAACTATTACCCCAATAATTATTTAGCTGTATTAAATCTCAACATCAAAATGTCTATTTTACAGGTAAACAGGTACAGTTACAGCTTAATTGTACAGATCTATATTGCTAGACGATAGGGTGGAGGGAGGGTAAGAAAAAAAAAGCACTAACAAAACTTCGCAATGGTAATTCCCATAGGGTCAGCTCCCAATGAAAGTCTATTAAACCTCAGATCTGCTGGGAGAAAATCCATACCTCACATCAAGTTCAACCAATCCCCAATCTAATGTTTGTTAATGAGGTGTCCATCTGGGATGACAGTGTTTGAAGTCCAGAGTCACCCCTCTGCAAGATATAGGTCTTAACATGGAAAACCCTGGGACCATGAGAGATCTCAAATCCTAGTGCGCGGGGAGGCCCCCTGATCTGTTGCAGTCTCAAGTCACAGCCCCAGGTGCTCATCTCTCCACGGGAACCCTCCACAAGTAAATAGCGTTGCGGTGCTGAGATAAGGGGTGTTATCTCGTTTCTGGGTGTCAGAGCTCGGGTTCTCTTGAGCACTAGTCGGGCTGACTCTTTCCCTCTCATGAACTTCGGATCTTATCATAGGGCGCTGTGTCACAGCAAGGGTCGGGAGAGACAATTATCGGTTGTGGCTAGGTTTCAGCTCCGGGAGCTGTTTTGAGCCGTGGCAACCAGCTTCTAATGGATGGAGTCGCTCTATCTTCCCTGTGGGAGAGGTGGTAGTATAGTGATCCATAATTATGAGGACCAAAGAGCTAAGATCTCTTTCAATCTGGCGGTAAAACTGCATGATCGCTTCTTGCATCGCACACTCCCAAGCTGTCACAGCCTCCAGAGCCTCCATTTTATGCACTGTTAGAGACTCCCTTTCTCCGGATAACAAAGCAGTAGATTTGTTTAGCCCCTAACAATAAGGCAGACATAAACTATAGTTTTTTAGGATCATCTGATTTAGCAGATATTCCTCGTTTGGAACAGGGTATCCATTTGAAGAGATGATAAGTGTAGAAGACGATATTCAACAGATTTTTTAGAAGTTTTACAGAGCCATTTATTTTGCGGCTTATCATGGCTGCTGCTTGGACACGCCCCAAAATAGATATACATTTATGTACAAATACATTAAAATTGTTTCTTATGATACAACTAGAGCAGACAATTTTAATAAAGTTTCCAATGTACTTCTTTTATCAATTTTGCTTTGTTCTCTTGGTTTCCTTTCTTGAAGAGCATACCTAGGTAGGTAGTTTGAATGTGTCTGTGGAACTTTATGGCAGCAGCCTTGCAAGATTGCTTTTGGACCCTAGATGGTTGTAGTGTTTGCACAATGTATATGATTGTTAAAAACATTCTTGCAAAACTGTGCACACTCCTGAGCTTGCCTACCTGCTTTTCAAACAAGGATGACAAGAAACCGGATTAAAGGGACAGTCTAGTCAAAACTAAACTTTAATGATTCAGATAGGGCAGGCAATTTTAAACAACTTTCCAATTTGCTTTTATCATCACATTTTGTTTGTTTTCTTGGTATTCTTAGTTGAAAGCTAAGCCTAAATAGGGGTTGTATGCTAATTTCTAAGCCCTTGAAGGCCTCCTCTTATCTCAGTGCATTTTGACAGTTTATCACAGCTAGGCGGCTTTAGTTCATGTGTGTCATATAGATAACACTGTTCTCACTCCCGTGGGGTTATTTATGAGGCATCACTTATTGGCTAAAATGCAAGATTTTTTTAAAAAGAACTGAAATAAGGGGACAGTCTGCAGAGGCTTAGATACAAGGTAATCACAGAGGTAAAAAGTGTATTATTATAACAGTGTTGGTTATGCAAAACTAGGGAAGGGGTAATAAAGGGATTATCTATCTTTTTAAACAATAAACATTCAGGAGTAGACTGCCCCTTTAAATTTCATAATAGAAGGAACTTTCTTAAAACTGCATGCTGTTCTTGAATCATGAAAAAAAAATGTGTTTCATGCCCCTTTAACTAGACAAAGATAAAGAAGAAAAAAGAATAGAAAACTGTGTTGTATCTAGTTTATAAAGCAGAATATTAGCCGAGAACAGCAACAATTCATAATCGCTGCCGGAGACTGGAAGTGAAAACCAGAATAAAAGAGCAAATAATAAAAACGAGCACAAAAACGCAATATAAACCTTAATTGTCTGGGAATAAAATATCAGATAATAATGTATTATAATTTCTGTACAAGTAATAAAACTGATGCACTTATCGTCATGGGAGCAGCAAGAAAACATTATTTCCTTACAACCTATTGGCTATATCTGGGATTCTGCTTTCTGATTGGTTGCTAAGATTTCTGTATTTAGCGTAGGTTCTGTACTTTGCTGCTAAGGAAAAAAAAATGATGCAATATATGAACCTCTCTGTCTGTGTAATGAAATTAAACCCAGAGAAAGTTATATTTATTTGTATGTTGTTAATTATTTATTTTCATTATTATTTATTGATCAAGAAAATATAATACAGAAAAAATAAAAAAAGAATAAAGAAAAACACTTAATAATTCAAAAGAAAATTATTACAATCCAGAAGAAGAACGTTATCATCTGTGAATTACAATTTCCCCTCTAGAACCCTCTTATTCAGCTAATAGTTAATAAGGGACATCCAATTTGTTCGTGTGTGGTCGTTTGAAGTATTAAAGGCACATTGTACACTAGATTTTTTTTTTGCAGAAATGTTTTGTACATGATCCATTTATATAGCCCATCTGGGAGTTTTTTTGTAACAACGTATAGTTTTGCTTATTTTGAAATAACATTGTGCTGATTTTCAGATTCCTAACCAAGCCCCAAAAATTTAGATGTATACTGATGAATACACACTCCTGCAGCTCCTGTTTGTGTAATGGGTATTTTAATATGCAGTGAATGTGGGGGGGGGGGGGGGTCTGCTCTTCCTGCTTTCTCAGCCCCTTTCACTGGGTGTCCCAGCCTAACCTCACCAACAGTGCTAAACTGGGAGCTTCTAAGTAAGTTTTAAAAGGTTTTATACTATATTTTGTTATCAGTATCTGTGCATATTCTTCTTTATAGTAGTGTCTATTACATGCAGTTATAAATAAAATTGTGTATACTGTCCCTTTAATAAAGTTTTCCCAATTCATAAAAAAAATATAAATCTGTTTATATATTATGGGCTGAAAAACCCTTAAAGGGACACTCAAGTCAAAATAAACTTTTATGATTCAGATAGAGCAGCAGCTTTAAGACACTTTCCAATTTACTTCCATTACCAAACGGCTAGATTTAGAGTTCTGCGGCCAAAGGGGTGCGTTAGCTACGCGTGCTTTTTTCCCCCCGCACCTTTTAAACAACGCTGGTATTTAGAGTTCACAGAAGGGCTGCGTTAGGCTCCAAAAAGGGAGCGTATAGCATAATTTATTGCCACTGCAACTCTAAATACCAGAGGTGCTTACGGACGCGGCCAGCTTCAAAAACGTGCTTGTGCACGATTTCCCCATAGGAAACAATGGGGCAGTTTGAGCTGAAAAAACCCTAACACCTGCAAAAAAGCAGCGTTCAGCTCCTAACGCAGCCCCATTGTTTCCTATGGGGAAACACTCTCTAAGTCTGCACCTAACACCCTAACATGTACCCCGAGTCTAAACACCCCTAACCTTACACTTATTAACCCTTAATCTGCCGCCCCCGCTATCGCTGACCCCTGCATATTTTTTTTATCACCTAATCTGCCGCTCCGTACACCGCCGCAACCTACGTTATCCCTATGTACCCCTAATGTGCTGCCCCTAACACTGCCGACCCCTATATTATATTTATTAACCCCTAATCTGTCCCCCCCCAACGTCGCCGCTACCTACCTACAATTATTAACCCCTAATCTGCCGACCGGACCTCACCGCTACTATAATAAATGTATTAACCCCTAATCCGCCTCACTCCCGCCTCAAAAACCCTATAATAAATAGTATTAACCCCTAATCTGCCCTCCCTAACATCGCCGACACCTAACTTCAAGTATTAACCCCTAATCTGCCGACCGGACCTCGCCGCTACTCTAATAACTGTATTAACCCCTAAAGCTAAGTCTAACCCTAACACTAACACCCCCCTAAGTTAAATATAATTTTATTCTAACGAAATAAATTAAATCTTATTAAATAAATTATTCCTATTTAAAGCTAGATACTTACATGTACAATAAACCCTAATATAGCTACAATATAAATAATAATTATATTGTAGCTATTTTAGGATTTATATTTATTTTACAGGCAACTTGGTATTTATTTTAACCAGGTACAATAGCTATTAAATAGTTAATAACTAATTAATAGCTACCTAGTTAAAATAAATAAAAAATTACCTGTAAAATAAATCCTAACCTAAGTTACAATTAAACCTAACACTACACTATCAATAAATTAATTAACTAAACTATCTACAATTATCTACAATTAAATACAAATAAATACAATAACTAAAGTACAAAAAATAAAAAAAGAACTAAGTTACAAAAAATAATTTACAAACATTATAAAAATATTACAACAGTTTTAAGCTAATTACACCTACTCTAAGCCCCCTAATAAAATAACAAAGCCCACCAAAATAAAAAAATGCCCTACCCTATTCTAAAATAAAAATTGAAAAGCTCTTTTACCTTACCAGCCCTTAAAAGGGTCTTTTGCGGGGCATGCCCCAAAGAATTCTGCTCTTTTGCCTGTAAAAAAAAACATACAATACCCCCCCCAACATTACAACCCACCACCCACATACCCCTAATCTAACCCAAACCCCCCTTAAATAAACCTAACACTAAGCCCCTGAAGATCTTCATACCTTATCTTCACCACGTCCAGAAGAGGCTCCGAAGTCTTCATCCTATCCGGGCGATGTCTTCATCCAAGCGGGGGCTGAAGAGGTCCATCATCGGGCTGAAGAGGTCCATCATCCGGCTGAAGTCTTCATCCAAGCAGGGGCTGAAGAGGTCCATCGTCCGGCTGAAGTATTCTATCAAGCGGCATCTTCAATCTTCTTTCTTCCGGCTCCATCTTCATCCCGCCGACGCGGAACATCCATCCTGGCCGACGACTTCCCGACGAATGACGGTTCCTTTAAGGGATGTCATTCAAGATGGCGTCCCTCGAATTCCGATTGGCTGATAGGATTCTATCAGCCAATCGGAATTAAGGTAGGAAAATTCTGATTGGCTGATTGAATCAGCCAATCAGATTCAAGTTCAATCCGATTGGCTGATCCAATCAGCCAATCAGATTGAGCTTGCATTCTATTGGCTGATTAGGTTTATTTAAGGGGGGGTTTGGGTTAGATTAGGGGTATGTGGGTGGTGCGTTGTAATGTTGGGGGGGGTATTGTATGTTTTTTTTTTACAGGCAAAAGAGCAGAATTCTTTGGGGCATGCCCCGCAAAAGGCCCTTTTAAGGGCTGGTAAGGTAAAAGAGCTTTTCAATTTCTATTTTAGAATAGGGTAGGGCATTTTTTTATTTTGGGGGGCTTTGTTATTTTATTAGGGGTCTTAGAGTAGGTGTAATTAGCTTAAAACTGTTGTAATATTTTTATAATGTTTGTAAATTATTTTTTTATTTTTTGTAACTTAGTTCTTTTTTTATTTTTGTACTTTAGTTATTGTATTTATTTGTATTTAATTGTAGATAATTGTAGATAGTTTAGTTAATTAATTTATTGATAGTGTAGTGTTAGGTTTAATTGCAACTTAGGTTAGGATTTATTTTACAGGTAATTTTTTATTTATTTTAACTAGGTAGCTATTAATTAGTTATTAACTATTTAATAGCTATTGTACCTGGTTAAAATAAATACAAAGTTGCCTGTAAAATAAATATAAATCCTAAAATAGCTACAATATAATTATTCGTTATATTGTAGCTATATTAGGGTTTATTTTACAGGTATTTAGTTTTAAATAGGAATAATTTATTTAATAAGATTTAATTTATTTCGTTAGATTTAAATTATATTTAATTTAGGGGGGGTTAGGGTTAGGGTTAGACTTAGCTTTAGGGGTTAATACAGTTATTAGAGTAGCGGCGAGGTCCGGTCGGCAGATTAGGGGTTAATACTTGAAGTTAGGTGTCGGCGATGTTAGGGAGGGCAGATTAGGGGTTAATACTATTTATTATAGGGTTTTTGAGGCGGGAGTGAGGCGGATTAGGGGTTAATACAGTTATTAGAGTAGCAGTGAGGTCCGGTCAGCAGATTAGGGGTTAATAAATGTAGGTAGGTAGCGGCGACGTTGGGGGGGCAGATTAGGGGTTAATAAATATTATGTAGGTGTCCGCGGTGTTAGGGAAAGCAGATTAGGGGTACATAGGGATAATGTAGTTTGCGGCGGTGTGCGGTTGGCAGATTAGGGGTTAAAAAAATTTAATAGAGTGGCGGCGATGTGGGGGGCCTCGGTTTAGGGGTACATAGGTAGTTTATGGGTGTTAGTGTACTGTAGAGCACAGTAGTTAAGAGCTTTATGAACCGGCGTTAGCCCAGAAAGCTCTTAACTCCTGGCTTTTCTCTGTGGCTGGAGTCTTGTCGTTAGATTTCTAACGCTCACTTCAGCCAAGACTCTAAATACCGGCGTTAGAAAGATCCCATTGAAAAGATAGGATACGCAAATGGCGTAGGGGGATCTGCGGTATGGAAAAGTCGCAGCTGGAAAGTGAGCGTTAGACCCTT
The DNA here is from genome assembly GCF_027579735.1 of Bombina bombina. Classification (NCBI taxonomy): domain Eukaryota; kingdom Metazoa; phylum Chordata; class Amphibia; order Anura; family Bombinatoridae; genus Bombina; species Bombina bombina. The sequence goes on along the minus strand of NC_069505.1, from coordinate 480,346,405 downwards.
TCATGACTGACTCTAAATACCAGCTGGCAGCCAAAACCAGCGTTAGGACCCCCTAACGCTGGTTTTGACGGCTAACGCAGAACTCCAAATCTAGGCGAAATTTTGCAGTCTTTTTATATTCACACTTTCTGGGGAGCAAGATCCTACTGAGCATGTGCACAAGCTCACAGGGTATACGTATATTAGTCTGTGATTGGCTGATGTCTGTTACATGATACAGGGGGCCGGAAAATGTGAGAAAAAATAAATTTGTCAGATACAAAATCTACTGCTTATTTGAAATTCAGAGTAGGTTTTATTGCATTGTCTTTTTTATATGCACTTGTCAATTATGCTATTCTACAGTACTGAGTGATCCTTTAATGACCAGTGACGTACAGAGTACATTGTGGTCGTTAAGGGGTTAATATGTCATTTGTTCTGTTTATATGATTTTTAAATGACAATTTTTGGTGAGCCCTTTCCTTTTTGTAATACTAGCAACATTTTCTTTGAGAATCTTACAAGACCAGAGACCTTTAGATAGTTGGGCCCATAGTAAGTTGTGCCGCAGCGCTGTACCAGATAAGGGTTTAATTGGCAAATCATTTAGGAATAAGCATACTTCGGTATGCTCAAAACACTGGCTAAAGTAGTGGCAAGGGGACGTTCCAGGACAGTGGTTTTGACTAGATGTTTGCAGGGGTTAAACACATATGTAATTAAAGAGACACTAAACCCAATTTTTTTCTTTCATGATTCAGATAGAGCAGCAATTTTAAGCATCTTTTTAATTTACTCCTATTATAATTTTTTCTTCGTTCTCATGCTATCTTTATTTAAATATCAGGAATGTAAGCTTAGGAGCCTCTCCATCTTTGGTTCAGCACATGGATAGCACTTGCTGATTGGTGGCTAAATGTAGCCACCAATCAGCAAGCACTACCCAGGTACTTAACCAAAAATGGGTCGGCTCCTAACCTTACCGTTCTGCTTTTTCAAATAAAGGTAGCACAAAATGATAATAGGAGTAAATTAGAAAGATGCTTAAAATTGCTGCTCTATCTGAATCATGAAAATAAAAAATTGGATTCCGTATCCCTTTAATTGAAAAATAAGATGCTGTGACAAAATAAGACTGTTTTCTTATATTCCTTTTTAAGATACTTGTCATCCAATGAAAAGATCTCACATGTAATATCATCTTATAAAGCTGAGCAATGCTTATTTGTCTTGCTCTGATGGATCACAATTTGTACCTGTATAAGGTAACCATACCATTAAAGGGATACTAAACCCAAATGAATGAATGAAAAAGCATTTTTTTTTAACAAGTTGTTTTTATAAATGGAAATCTCTATATCTGCTCTGTGCACATGCAAGGAAACCAGCTTGAAATACAAACATTTGCTGTGATAATACAAGTTACTACTTAAAGCGATACTAAACCCACATTTTTTTCTTTTATGCAATTTTAAGCAACTTTCTAATTTACTCCTACTCTCATTTTGTCTTCATTCTCTTGCTATCTTTATTCGAAAAACACAAATGTTAAGCACAGCTTGCTGATTGGTGGGTAAATGAACCTAAAATGGGCTGGCTCCTAAGATTTACATTCCTGCTTTTCAAATAAAGATAGCAAGAGAACGAAGAAAATTGATAATAGGAGTAAATTAGAAAGTTGCTTAAAATTGCTTGCTCTATCTGAATCATGAAAGAAAAAATATGGGTTTAGTGTCCCTTTAAGTAATCACTGAGATGCTTATCTCAGCATGTTTGGTAAGTCACTAGCATCATTAAGTGACTTTCAAATATCACCCACTCCAAACTATCATTAGGGCTAAGACTTAAGCTTAGAGTCTTGTGTTTGGAGTCGGTCTTAATCTTAACCATAATGCAATTTTGTGACCTGCGACATTTGAAAGTCGATGATATGTCATTTATGACATTTTATAGTTCTTTAATGTCACATCCATTTCAGCCATGACATTTTTAAAGTAAACCCCTTTATGGTGGTATATATATATATATAATTCTAGTAGTCAGTCATATGAAAATTGGTGTATATTGTCCCTTTAATGTCACACTGTTAATATTATTGTGCCGCAATTAATATCACATTTGCCTTCTAAATTGTAATCTAGGTTCAGTTAAATGCGTTAATGGAGTTATTCGGGGGACCTCTCTCCTGTAGTCTGGGGACTAGTCACATTGTTTAGAAATATTAGCTGTAGTGCGGGGACTATTAAATGTTACATTGTACAGGCTATGGACAGTTAAATAAAAAATTGTGCAGAGGTATTTGGGGATCTCTATCGACAGATGTCACATTGTATATAGATATTTGGGAACCTTTCTCAGATGTAGTCTGGGGACAGATGTCTTTTTCTTTCATGATTCAGACAGAGCATACAATTTTTGTACTTCTATTATCAAATTTTCTTCATTCTATTGGTATCCTTTTTGAAGGAACAATAATGCATACCTAGTTATACGTTTCAACAAAGGATACCAAGAAAAAAAAGCAAATTAGATAATTTAATTAAATTAAAAAGCTGTTTAAAATTGCCTGCTCTATCAGAATCATGAAAGATAAATTTTTTGTTTACTGTTTCTTTAATAAAACAACTATTTGGGATCCTTCATGAGCCGCAGTACATATCACAGACACAGTTCCGATGTTGCTAATAGGGATGGGTGAATGCGGCTAAATAAAAATTTGAAGGGTAGAACGAATATTCATTTGGATATTTGTTTTACACAATGGAATATTGCTAAGAACGAAAATTCTTTAAAATTTTAAAAACACTGTTATTTTCGAAAGTTATTTTCAAATTTGTATGTTATTTTCTAATTCAAATGTTGCATTAGAATTTGAATGTTCATAATAGTTCAAATATACACATTCAAATTTTGAATGTGTATATTTGATATATTATGAAAATTCGCAAACTACTTTGCATTATTTCGAATTAGCTTTTTAAATTTCAATTTTATATTCGAAAATAAACAAAAAAAAATAAATTCAAACGAATATTACAGAATGTTAATTAAAATTCAAATACCAGTATTCAAAATTAGAATGTTAGATTGTGGGGGGCGGAGTCTGCCACAACAGGGAGAGGACGCAATTCCTTGCAGCTCCGTAATTTTTATTTAGTAAACCAACTATAGAGAGACACTAAGAGCCATATCTTACTCAGATCCTACCTGACACACCCATACCAGTTGTGGAGATAGTTTTGAGGACCTCCACCTACCTCCTGATCGTATACACCGCCTATACTCCCGACGTCTGACAGGCCCAGAGGACGCACTTCTGACAGACAGGGAGCTCCAGCGGTCTCGAGGTGGAGGACATTGCATAATCCCTCTTGCCACTATCACCCGATTGTGCGGCTTGCTCTGGAGATGGATCCGGCCCTTCTGACATACACCAAAGCTTCCGGCTCTCTACATTTGACGCCGGTGAAGACGGTCACATGACCAAGGCTGCAAACGACCGTTACTTGGTAAGTCAGCAATCCCTACACACGCCACAACATTCGTGACGGTAGGGAAGAAGAGACACAGGCCATTCTCTGATCCGCAGCACACCTACTTTATCCCAACGCATAGCATGGTCTGGCACAGTCCAGATTGGGGAGAAGCTTCAGAGCCACACGCAGATTAGGAATCATCACTCTTGCTCATCTGCCTCAGGGAGACATAGATCCGGTTACTAACTCAACTGACCTGACAACACAGTTCCAAATCTTACTAAGGACCACGGGTAGACAAAAGAGTCTAGCAATACCCACATAAAAACCCATCCCATCATAGGACAAAAATTGTCTCAGAAGATGCCAGGTCCACTAAGCTTCTCAATAGCCTATCGTTCTCTTGTGAGGCCTATCATATCACTCAAGCTTTTAGGCCCAATTTAGCCTAAAAATTGCAGATCACTAGTTATTCACAAATTGTCATGGGGTCTAATGCTAAACTTCAGACAGTACCTGCTCATCCACCCCAGCATCTAAACTTCTCTCCTCCCTTTCCCTCCGGCCCTTATTACCTGCGGATCATATCCCAATACCTTCTCCCACATTGCTTAAAGGAAGCACTACCTCTAGAGGCTCATACACCTAAACTTTTGATCCTCATTACACCACTGGTCTGTTGAGATACCACACTCTATGTAAACTGAGGAAGACACTTGACCTCATCTTGCCAGTAAATACAACCCCTCTTTTGACCTGACCTGCTAAATATGCAGTGTTAATCGCCCTGGATTGGTGGTGCCGGACATACTTCTCCCAGTTACTAACAGCCTAGGGGAGCCATTACTCATAAACCCCATATCCTTCTGAAGGTGAAACCTATTATTCTGCAAAATGGCCCAATCTGCAAAGAAAAAACTAAAATACCAGGTAAACCCTAAAAGAATATTAGCAGATCACTTTCATAGCAAGCTACATGCTGACCACGAGATCTCTAACAAAGATTCTAGAGATTCTCCTCTCCCAAAGGATCACATAAACCTGATAACCAACTCTCAGACAAGCCCTCTGCTCTACATTATTCTATACTCAACTCCATTAATGAACAGTCAGATAAAATGGACAATCACTACACATCCCTCAAACAAGACCTCAAGGCTTCTGTTAGTGAGCTCAAAATAGATATCTCCGCCTTAGAACGCACAGAAACCCTTGAAAGGAAACATGAATACCTCAATATAGATCATACAAACCTAGTTTCCTACACCCAAACCCTAGCTGAAATGATAACAGACCTAGAATCAAAATTGATGGACCTAGAGGATAGGTTCCGTCACAATATTATCAGACTGCGGGGTATTCCTGAAAATATTGGTACTGTAGAGCTTCCCGGTTTCTTGCTAGGTCTATTCAAAGAACTGTTAGGCTCTCTCCAAGATCATGACCCACTTATTGATAAAGCGCACAGGGCCCTCCGCCCGAGAAACACAGCCTCAGAGACACCCAGAGATGTCATCATTAGGCTCCATTATTACACCTTTAAAGAAAAACTCATTAGAGCCTCTTTCCACAACAAGAACTTAAAGGACCCTTACCACAACATAAAAATATTTCCAGATCTTTCGCCACATACCCTAACCAAAAGACACTAATTTCAACAGTTCACCCAGTTTTTACGTCAGAATAATGTGAAATACAGATGGGATTTTCCTATAAAGCTTTACTTCAACTTTAAGGAACACTCATACATTATCACTTCACTGAATCAAAGGATGAAACTCTTCCAATCCTTAGGCCTTCATCATTCTCCAGATGAGAACGACAGAACTAGTGAGAACTCCAACAAACTCAACACTGCTTTTCCAGAGTGGCAACCTCTTCCCAAGAGATCTACCTCATTTCCCAAAAGAAATGACACAACTCACCCCAGAGAAGACACCTAAATCTTTTTCCCTTGCTCCTTGTTGAATCTGGAACTTTCTGATGGTCTTACTTGGACATTTTATTATCTTTTACTTAGATATAACTAGGTCCCATGATCCTATCAGGTCTTCAAAGTATCCTTTCTCACTACAAGTTATGGTATAACCTATCATTCCTATGGACATTATATTCATCAATGTAAGTTTATGCCTATATTCTACTTGCCATTCTTTAGATTTCAGGTTACCTCTCACTGATAGAGTTTCATGTTTAATCCTGTTCCTTTTCAGGTTGTTTAAGCAAGTGGATTTTATACTGGTATTTCTATTTTTCCATAGCAACATTTAGTATTAATACTGTAATGTTATAGTACCTGTTATAAACTATTTTTCTACATGCACCAAATTTGTTTAGGACTTCCTCTCACACCTCCTGCCCTCCTAGTTCTATAACGACACCTAAACAACGCATCCCTATACTCTATATACAGCTACGGTCTAGACCACATACTCTTCTTCCCAGTGAACCTAACTCGATACACAGAGTGTTCTTGATTTTATTGTCATGCTTTACTGCAGTTTATTATAGTTATAATTTGTTTTCTACCTCAGCTCATTTAAAACTACTGACAACACCCCAAACAACCCTTATAAACTTTCTACTTAAGTTACAGCTTATAGTAGATAAGAATTGAAACAAGAAATTAAGCAAATAGGCCTATACCCAAGCCAAAACAACCTCAGCAATCTCCACAGGTATAGCCATACCTGTTCTCCCTATCTTACTACTCTTACTTTCTTCCGACCCTCTCTATTTCCCTACAACCATATCCATCCCAATACCAGCTCCATCCTTTCTTCGACCTCATCCTACTTCAAGGCCACATCCATATACACTTCCCTAGCTACCCACCAATCTCATCCAAAACTGAGAGGAATGTGTACTCTACTCCTATCCGGCACCCCTACCCAATGCCCACTTCTCTAACTCCCCTTCTTACCCTATACAATACCTCCCCTACTTAATCTATTTTCTTTCCCTACTCTCTCTTAAACCCACACAAATACTTACCCCCTCAATATAACCCTAATTTAAGGCTCATTTCTCAATATAATCATATTGTCCTCTCCATACTACTCTTGAACTGCTAATTTTCTCTGCAGTCACCTCAACTAATCCCCCTCCTCCCAACCCCCTAATTTAAAGCAGCCTTTGTCTGCTGATTTTTCCCAATTTTTCAAACTTTATATTTGTCTGAACTATGTAACAACCTATTTACTGCTCAATCACTACATTAGGTGTAACTTATATCTCCTTCTAAATACAGGAAGAGTCCATAGCTGCATTAATTACTTGTGGGAAATACAGAACCTGGCCACCAGTAGGAGGCAAAGACACCCCAGCCAAAGGCTTAAATACCTCCCCCACTTCCCTCATCCCCCAGTCATTCTTTGCCTTTTGTCACAGGAGGTTGGCAGAGAAGTGTCAGAAGATACAGAGTAGTTCCTTATGGAGGGTAGTACTCTTCGAGATGGGACTGGAGTTTTAAATAGTTTTGTCAGCCTCTCACTGAGAGCATTGATGAAAGTTAGAGTCTGGAGATGCAGGGAGAGTCTTTCTGCGAAACCATCCAGACTCATATTAACAGCTCCTTAAGCAATCAGTGTTGACAAGTTTCACTGCCTGCTTTCTTCAATCAAGTCCATGTCAGGAGCGCTGCTACAATCTGTCAAACTTGAATGACTATGTCGCTGTTCTACGGCATAGATTCTGGTAAGATTGTTTCATTTTTTCCACGTTAACGATAGAAGACAGGGTCTCAGTGGGACTCCTTTATCTTTATGGAATCAAGGGTTAATATCTCCTGAGGGGGATTATTGAACAGTGGGGTCTAGTTAATCATGTTTGTTATGTGATTTTTGACTGCATATGTGTAGGAGAAATTTTGGGCTCGTAGGCTGATACGGAACATACAGGTGGTAGTCACGTCTTGTTCTCCATTGCCGATTCCTGACTGAGTGGCTTCGGAGAAGAGTTGATTTCTCTACCTGTCTGGGTCATATTTGGTGGTGAGTGCCCCAGCCATTGAGGGTTTAAAGTGCCAGTTGTTTTTTTATTTACATTTTTTAAATTAGAGTTATGGAGGATTCTGATATTCTAGAGCATTTCTCTGATACAGATTTTGATGCCTGCATATGTTGTAAGGAGGCCTGGGTAGACCAGCCCGTGCAATTATGTTCCGTATGCTACAATAGGGTGTTCTCTTCAAACAATGTTGAGATGTTAGAGACCACTTATCCGTCTACCTCTGAGGATTCCTCATCCTGTGAGGTGCGTTCCCTAGAATCTTCTCCTACACATGCAGTTCCCCTAAGTACCATTACTCCTTCGTCTGAGGGAGACTTTTTTCCACCGGAGGTTACTGCGTATTTTTGCATGGCCATATCTATGGCTTTAGCGAGTCTGCCTCTTCCTGCTACGTGCAAGCAGAGGGTTAATCTGTGCTCTCCTAACCATGGATGCGGTTCCCTCTGAGGCTTCAGCGGTAGAACCTCCGGGGTCGGACTCGCCTCATTTGACTACTCCAACTGAGGAAGATTTGGCATTTAGATTTAGAATGGCATGCCTGTGTTTACTTCTGAGAGAGGTTTTGGCAATGTTTGAGGTTCCCAGTTCTGATCCGTCAGGTGTATCTCAGTCCTCTAAATCAGATAATGATCTTGATTAGACAAGTGGAGAGGATTGGATCCTCTTCTTTAGAGTCTATATGTATATAGTTATAGAGTCCCATTCCCGAGCTCTATGGGGGGTTGTGTTGTATAACAGACAGGACCTGTTTGTTTCAGTTTGCACACCCTTTTTGTGGAAACTCTTGTTAGGAAGAGTTTTGTCACTTGGGTTGTTTTTGGTTGTATCAACTTTGATGGTTGGAGTCTTCCAATGGAAGCCTCTAGGTGTCCGGGGTGATAATTCCCTCGATTATCTAGAGATAAAAATTAAGCCTCAAATCTTATTTTCCTTATTTTGTTTATTCTCAGTCTTCCTAGCACTGCTGGAACTTTAAGGGACACTGAACCCAGATTTTTTCTTTCGTGATTCAGATAGAGCATGCAATTTTAAGCAACTTTCTAATTTACTCCTATTATCAAATTTCCTTCATTCTCTTGGTATGTTTATTTAAAAAGCAAGAATTTAAGTTTAGATGCCAGCCCATTTTTGGTGAACAAACTGGGTTGTCCTTGCTGATTGGATAGAACCTATAAACAAGTGCCGCCCATAGTACTGAACCAAAAATTTGCTGGCTCCTTAGCTTAGATTCCTTCTTTTTCAAATAAAGATAGCAAAAGAACAAAGAAAAAAAATGATAATAGGAGTAAATTAGAAAGTTGCTTAAAATTGCATGCTCTTTCTGAATCATTAAAGAAAAAAATTGGATTCAGTGTCCCTTTAAGAATTTGCCTTTTTTTTTTTATGACAAGATGTGTCGTACCCTTGATGACGGGCAGGACCTGTTTTGGGTAACAGTTAAGTTTGTTCTTCCCTTCTACTCTTGAAAAAGGAGCTCTTTCTAGTTATTCTGGTCCAGTCAGAGCAGGTCCATCTATACTAAAGGACAGGTAGGACCTGTCTTAGGTTCTTCTGGATGGGCACTTGATGCTGGATCATATGGGTCCGGGGTCCTAGAGGCCGGAGTTTAATTTTTCATTCCGTCTTGCTGGACTAGGTGACTTTTGGAGTCTTATCCCGGTACTCTTTGTGGTGTCAACACTGTTGGAGACTGGTCCAATTAGGGGAGGCGTTTCCCATTCTTTTTGGGTCCAATGATTTTTAAGCAGAGCTTATTAGTTCTCTTTGTTCAGGGAGAATATACGGTTCTCTCTACCTGGATTTAGGAAGAAGGTTATATTTCCTGTCTAGGGTAGTCTGGTGGTTTATCTAGGCTATTTAGAATGACTGTGGCTCAACATACAAACAAACAGAATATTAAGCACAGAACCACAGGTTCAATCCCCGCACAACCCTTTAAGGCTTTGCAACTAGAAGGTTGATGGTTCAGATCCAACTGCTGATGCTGGATGTCCATTTAAGACATCCTTGTTTAATCAGGTCCAGTTCTTAGGGACCATTTTTCTTCTGGGACCTCGCTTGGAACCGAAGTTGTTTTTTGGGGGGATCTGGGGGTTAATGTGGCAGTAGCCTATTTATAGGTGTTGCAGTGGCTCCCGAGTCTTGGTTCTCAAGGGAAGGGAGATGTGGCATAGTGGTTAGCTCCACCACTTCTGAAGCAGAAGGTTGTGGTTTAACTCAGGTACAACTCCTGCTTTCTCATCCGGAATGTGCTTCTGGTGACAGCTTGCATTCCTAAGCAGAAATTTTTATTTTTCCAGCGTCTGCTAGTAGACCTTTTGGGATTTGCTTCCAGCCGGTTCCATCCTTCGAGGGGGACCTAGACCTTAGTCCTGGTGTTGGCACCAGGTTGGATCCTTTTGGATGCGACTTGGTCTTTCAGACAGGAAGACTATTTTGCCTTAGAGCTTGCAAAGTTACAATTACTTCATTGGTTTCTGCCCTCCAATTCTCCTCAGGCCTTCGTTGGTGCTGTGGTGGGGGGTGATGGATTCAGCCCAGGCCAAGTCATCAACATAGCATTGGATTTTTGTCTCTGTCTTAGCAGTCTTTTTCGATTACCGGTTGGGGAATCGTTTTCCAGTGTTCGGTCCAGATCTCCCGGTGTTGGGGATTTTTATCCTAGTTCCCCTGGGGCAGTTTGTCTTGGTCTCTTCCCTGTCAGCAGGATGAGAGTGTTTTCTTGGTGAGTGGATTATTTCTGAGTTGGTGAGTTTCCTCCTGCGTAGTTGGGAGGATCTCGATATGGTGGTGGGCGGAGGCCCACTACGGTTCTTGGCAGCAATCCATTCTCGGAGTGTGCTCTTCCAGAGCGGATGTGCCTTACGATCATCCATTTGATCCGACTATCCAGAGTTTTTTCGAAATATCTATTTGAGGAGAGCAGTCTCTCAGCTGAGGTCCATTGTACTATGTGGCCTAGGGGATTAGTTCCCGGTCTAGCAAGCTGTAGACTTGGAGTTGAATCCTAGGGTGGCAGTTTTCTTAATTCTGAGGAGGTCTAATTTTAACCTTCTTCTATGGCCATGTCTCTCTTTTCGAGGATGGATCAATCCTATCTGGAGTGGGCATCAGTGAGACTGTGGCTTCATTTTTGCCCACAAGTTCATCATCACGGTTAGAGGCTTCGCTGCCATGAGAGTTCCCTTGTTGCAGGGATCTCTGGGTCAGGTTCTCTTTGCATCTTGGGATCCTTTCTGCCGGGGCAAATTGCGAGGGGTTGCTTGGGCCTAGCCAAGAGAAGGTTTTTCTGAATGGTTTTCGGCTTTTTCCTTCAGCTCGTACCTGGTTCCTTGTCACCTATTTTAGGCATGGAGGACTCCCTCTTTTTTTGTCGAGAGGAGCTTGTCCTGACTCTCTTCTGGATTCTGGAGTATTTTTCTTCCCCTCTAGAATGAGATGGTGAAATGATTGTCTAACTATTTCTTGTTCGAAGGGGCAGCCTGCAATATAGCCTGTTGGTTAGCTTAGCTGCCTGGCAAGCAGAAGGTTGCAGATGGATACCAGCTGCGGTTACTTTCTCTAGTATGTGTTTTCACAAGCAGTTTTTGCTCTCTGTTTGTGTTCCAGTTCCAGAGGTTCATTGTTCTTCCAGGTGTTCCGTTGTTTTTGGTAGGGCTCTGCCTGTGTCTGGGCTGGCAAGTCAATTCCTTGCTCCTTTTGGGGTTGGATTTATCCTTCCTGAGTTACATTGGGTTACCTTTGTACCTGTACAGGAAGTGGTCTTTGAATTCTTATTCAAGGACTTATTTCACCTGTAGATTGTTTTTCTACGTGCCATAGGTTCCTTGTTGGATTTTGCAATATGTTGTGGTTTCCTTTCTAATAAGGCTATCCAAGTTTTTTCTCCTTAAGATTGTCGTATTCCTTGTCCTAATGGGAAGAGGTTCTTCCTTTTTTGGGGAAACTTCCTTGAGGTTCTTTCAGACTTCATCAGAATAGTTTTTTTCATTTATGGGGGAGTGCAAGGTTTTGGAAACTGATAACTTTCTTCTTGCTTGTGGAGGAGTGTTTTTTCACTGGTTTTAAGAGACTGTGGGACACGTGCCTCCTCAAAAGGTTAATGGCTCTGTTTCAGTACAATGAAATCTTTTGGGTCTCTGACATGAGATCCTATGGTTCTGATTGTAGGGCGGCTGCTTGGTCTTTCTAACATTCTTATTCTTTTTATTTGTTACTTCTGTCAAGGAAGCCTTTGGGAGTTTGTTTTTTTGCAGGCTGTGGTGCCCTCAGTTTGGGCCGCCTCTTATTTGTACTCTCCCGTTAGCATTCAGTGTCCTCTATAGCTTGGGTATAGTTTCCCACAAGTAATGAATGCAGCTGTGGACTCTCCCTGTATATAGAAGGAAAACATAAATTATGACTTACCAGATAATTTCCATTCCTTCGATACAGGGAGAGTCCACAGCTCCCGCCCGTGCTCTCCGGTGGGTGGCCCTAAATTTGTTTTTCTTATGGCACCTTTTTCACCCTGATATTTCTCCTACTGTTCCTTGTTCCCTGGGCAGAATGACTGGGGGATGAGGGAAGTGAGGGAGGTATTTAAGCCTTTGGCTTGGGTGTCTTTGCATCCTCCTGGTGGCCAGGTTTTGTATTTCCCACAAGTAATGAATGCAGCTGTGGACTCTCCCTGTATCGAAGGAAAAGAAATTATCTGGTAAGTCATAATTTATGTTTTACTTCCATCTTTGTCTCCCGCTCATTGTAAGTGACTATACATTTTACTATTCTATGGACATCACTTCACTTCATCGTATATCAACTTGAGCTTCCTCCCCCCCCTTTTTTTTTTGTTTCTCTCTCGACAACATATGAAGGTCATTCGACTATTTACACTCAATGCCCAAGGACTTAACTCCCCTACAAAATGTAGCCTCCTACTAAATTACCTTCAGAAGACTAGGGCAAACGTAGCTTTTCTTCAGGAAACTCACTGGCTTTCTTCTTTCTTCCCCAGGTAATACACGCACATACAAAAAATATTCTATAGTCATAGAGGCATCCTTCCAATCAAAAACTAGAGGAGTGGCTATACTCATAGGTTCAAATGTAAAATATCATCCTATCTATGTGGAATGTGATCCACAAGCCCGCTTTATCATATTGATTTGTAAATTAAATAATACTTTAGTTACCCTTGTTAACGCCTATGCTCCCTATACTAAACATCCAGTTCCTTAGAAAGCTCTTGGGAGCAGTCTCGGCTGTGAAGCAGGGTATACTGATTCTCGGAGGGGATCTCAACCTTGTTTGGGATCCTACTCTGGATAGAGTGGGACCAAAAATGTCATTGTCTGATAGGTCTTCTCACTCTCTAATGCTTTTCAAAACCTATTCCGTCAATATGACTTATATGATATCTGGAGATCGCTCCATCCAAACGATAAATAAGAATTTACTTTTTATCCCCCCCACATAGATCTCATACCCGCATTGACTACCTTTTCACAGGCTCACGTACCCTTGATTATGTATCCTATATCAGAATATCTCCGATCTCCTGGTCAGATCATGACTCCCTAACTTTATCTCTTGGCCCCCATGTAGCCAACCCGCATCCTCCCCCTTGGTGCCTAAAAGACTGGTTAGTTAATAGTCCTATTAACAAACTTGAGCTCCAAGAAATCATCATGAAATTCCTTACCTTCATTGTCAATGCCGAAACCTCGATAGAGATACTTTGGGCATCTCTGAAAGCTTATCTAAGAGGTCACTTTATTAAGAAGTACGCAGCTATGCGTAAAAAACAGGGATCCTCACTCTCTACTCTTAATACCCATTTAAGAACACTTAGAAACCTCCTCCACATCTCTTACTCAAGCACATTAAATGATCAAATCATAACTACTACAAAACAAATACAGCCTCTAAAATTTCCGAAAGTGCAATCAAATTTGGAAAGGTTAAAACTAATTTACTATTACAAAGGCAATAATACCTCTTCTTTACTTGCAGTAAAGTTACGACATCAAACAGCTCAATCAAAAATAACCTCCATCAAAAAAAAATAACAACAACTTAGTATTCTCTCCCAGGGAGATAGGGGACACATTCAAATCTTTCTACCACTCCCTATATGATATTAAACCTGACTTAACAGTCCACCTCTCTCCACAAACGAAATCAGCTCATTTCTAAACACCCTTCACCTACCCCAACTCCCCATGGAAGACTTCCCACTCCATAACAACCCGGTCACCTGGAAGAGGAACAACAGAGTATCAAAATCTTTAAATTAGGAAAATCCCCGGGACCGGATGGTTTTACTGGCCGATTCTATCAAATCTAATCGCCACATTTTATGCAGGATGTTTAATGAGATAATGGATAAAGGTGCCTTCCGTGGAGAGTTTTTAGAGGCCACAATAGTTACAATATTAAAACCGGGAAAAAACCCAGAGGACTGTGGGAGTTATCGCCCAATTTCACTTATTAACTTAGATATGAAACTTTATGCAAAAATCATTCCCAACAGATTATCTAAAGTGATCCCCTCCCTAGTCCACCCAGACCAGGTTGGCTTTATCCCACATAGAGAGGGCCCGGACGCCACAAGGCGTATTTTGGATGTTCTCTCAGCAACTGCTAGTAAGGGGATCCCCTTCCTCGCTCTGTCCCTCAATGCTGAAAAGGCCTTCGACAGAGTGAGATGGGACTATCTCTGGGAGACATTGAGAGCATTTAACATCCCCAAAGAATTTTTGACTGCGATCCAAGCAACTATGTTTCCCCAACAGCTAAAGTTAGTGGAGTTGGTTTCCTATCCGAGCCCTTTCACATCACCAACGGTACTAGACAGGCTTGTCCACTCTCCCCTCTCTTGTTTGCCCTGGAATAGTAGGCTTCCACTCAGGGAAATCTCAACATAAAATCTCATTATATGCCAAAGACATCACTTTGCTTTTAACCTCCCCAGATGCATCCATTCCAGTAGTCTTTAGACTCATTAATCATTTTAGCTTGTTAAGCTATTACACACTCAACTTATCCAAAACAGAAGCACTACACATTAACATTCCCCCTGACCTTTTAGCCCAATTACAAACTCTATATAAATTCCTATGGAACTCCCAAACCATAAAAATCCTAGGAACTCACTTGAGCACAGACCCTTCCCTGTTCATATCTAGGAATTTCTCAGATAGACTTCCGGAGTTCAGAGATCTTTTGAATTCCTGGAGATTTAGAGAGATATCATGGACTGGAAGAATAGCTGCAATCAAAATGTCCTTTTTTCCCAAGCTAACCTACCTCTTCAGGAGCGTGCCACTCATTATCTATTTGTTTATGGCCACTAAACTAACAATAGCTACTGAGCATGGAAAAATAGTGACCCCAGCCTTCTCCCAAGTCATCTCCTTTATGCAGGACATCAGACAAATGGAAATGTATCCCCACAGGGTCCTTGACAGGTTTTATTTTTACCTTGAAACCTGGTTTCCCTGGACTGAACTATTCCCCCGACTAATATCCCAAGACTACGTTAGACACCCTTTATCAAACCCTTTTCCCCGTACTGACTATGTCACCAGGACTCCCCCCCCCTTTTTTTCCTTTCTAAGCTCATACCACCTTGATTGTCCCCCTAATAAATCTCAGCAAATGCATACACCAATTGTTACACATTGTCTATTATACCAAATGTTGAATAAATTAAAGAAACTGGGGTACAATGTTTTACAAATAGAACTTCAAAGTATCAGCAAACAAGTTTAATAACGTCATATTTGTTGTTTCCCATTTGAATAATACTGTTTATCTTAAATGACTGTAAAATGCAGTTTACTTGCTAGTATTGTTTGATCTTGTTGGTATATTTTCATTATTTTGTCTACATATATGACTGCCTCTGATTATATAATACAGTTCTGTACTTGTAATTGTTTACCTCAATAAAAAGTATTAAAAAAAAATGAATGTTAGATTGTTTGATAAAAAATTTAAATTTGATTTGAACAGACAAATGTATAAAAATGTTTTAAATTTCAAATGTTGCAAAATATTAACCCATCCCTAGTTGCCAACAATAATTTCTAAGGCAGTTTGCACTGTACGTAAAGCGCTCACCCACAACTGTTTGTGACAAGATGAATCTCGCTGAATTGATATGACTCGCCCATCTATATTTTACACAGTCTGGCTTGGATGTGCGCATTTTACAGTGAAGCTTTCAGCTGGGATCTTTCACAAGGCTTTGCTGAAAGGTTGAGTCTGTCAACTTGTATTTGAAGCACATGGAGCGGGTCACGTAACTGTCACCGCTGAAGTGCAACTTGCGTAGAGAGGGTGATGGAACCCTGCAGAGGCTTTACCGCAGCCTGATAGAACATGATATTGATGTGTGTGCAGTGCTGGCTGAGAGTGTAAAATAGTGCCAGAGACCAAGTCTGAACTAGTTGCAGCAACAAAATAAAATAAGAAGAAATAAAAGTGGAATACAGCTAATGATATGATAGCTGAGAGAGAAAGACAAACTCTAAACTGAACTCCTCCAGAATGTTTAATTACACACATTTTGTAATGCACTTTCATTGTTTATTTTGACAGTCTACTGCATAATTTGTATTGTTTAAAAAGATAGATAATCCCTTTATTACCCATTCCCCAGTTTTGCACAGCCAACACTGTTATATTAATATACTTTTTACCTCTGCGATTACCTTGTATCTAAGCCTCTGCATACTGCCCCTTATTTCAGTTCTTTAGACTGACTTGCATTTTAGCCAATTAGTGCTGACTCATAAGTAACTCCACGGACATGAGCACAATGTTATCTATATCGTACACATGAACTAACACCCTCTAACTGTGAAAACTGTCAAATGCACTGATATATGAGTCGGCCTTAAAGGGCTTAGAAATTAGCATATGAACCTACCTAGGTTTAGCTTTCAACAAAGCAAATTTGATGATAAAAGTAAATTAGAAAGTTGTTTAAAAGTGCATTCCCTATCTAAATCATGAAAGCTTAATTTTGACTAGACTGTCCCTTTAACTTTAAAATATATGGGGGGTGTCCACTATCTGAGAAAGAGTACCCTACAGACTTCAGAACTAGGGATGAGCGAAAGTTTCACAAAATTTGAAAAATGAAAAGAATTTTAACACATTGTTTCGAATTCTGAATGTTTGTACAACTTTCTAACGGTTGTTTCATATAATAGTATTTATAATGTTTCTTTAAATGTAGTATTTGAATTATGCAATATTTGAAATAGAAACATTCACATATATATTTGTATCTATTATGTATCAATTGACTCAATTCCCAACCACATGAACTTTTGAACTTCTGAAAAAATATTTATTAAATCTAATGTTACATTCAAAATTTTGAATGTGGACATCCAATCTAATTATGAACATTTGAATAGAATTTTTTAAGAATATTCATTCGATAATATAAATCAAGTTTCTACAATAACATTAGTTCTAACATTCAAATTTGAATATAAACACATTCGCCATCGCTACCTGATACACCTATATGTTGCATATTGATGGTGTGATCTGTGCAGTAACTCATATTTGTATCGCAAATGACCACAGCAAAGGTGATAAGATAAACATACGCAATGGTTTTCAAGGGGTTTGCTCCTGGACTGCAAAATCGTGGCAATTTAGGTAATTACACCTTTTACATATGAATATTGCAAATGCTCAGTGCACTACATTCAAACACAGCACCTTCTCAGAGTGTGCGACATTGACGCAATAAACATCAGCAGTTGTATATGGGCCCTGAAACAGTAATACATTTTACTATTGGAAGTTTTCTCAGTATAAACACATTGCTTCTATTCAAATCTGAAACACACTCATGCATTTTTTATTTTTGAGTATTATGTGATTTTAAAGGGACAGTAAACACCTTGTAGTTTCAATATTTTTCTTTGGTCAGCCAATAAATTAAAGGGACAGTCTACTCCAGAATATTTGTTTAAAAAGATAATCCCTTTATTACCCATTCCCTAGTTTTGCATTAATCACAGTTATATTAACCCCTTAACGACCGAGGACATGCAGGGTACGTCCTCAAAAAAAAGGCAGTTAACTCCTGAGGACGTACCCTGCATGTCCTCGGTGTGGAAAGCAGCTGGAAGCGATCCTGTTTGCTTCCAGCTGCTTTCCGGTTATTGCAGTGATGCCTCGATATGGAGGCATCCTGCAATAACCTTTTGAAGCCATCCGATGCAGAGAGAGCCACTCTGTGGCCCTCTCTACACAGGAGATTGGTGGCTTCCTTCGTTGGTGGGTGGGAGCAGTACCGGGAGGCGGGTGGCGGCCATCGATGGCCCTGGAGATGTGGAGGGGGGCGGGATCATGGGCGGGGATGCCCGGGGGCGTGCACGGACGTGCGCGCGTGCACGGGAGGGCGGGGGCGGGCACGTGCACGGGGAGGGAGCGGGTGGGAACCGCTACACTACAGAAAAAGGTGTAAAATAAAGAAGGTTTAAAAGGGCAATCAGTTAAAAAAAGTTAAAAAAAAAAAACGATCAATGAGGTGGTGGGGGTTTGTGGTGGTGGGGGGGGTTTGGGGAAGCTACACTACAGAAAAAAAAAAACTAAGAAAAAAAAGCCCTTTTTTGTGCAAGCTGGGTACTGGCAGACAGCTGCCAGTACCCAAGATGGAACCAAATAAGGCAGATGGGGAAGGTTACAGAGCTGTTTTGGGGGGGATCAGGGAGGTTGGAGGCTAAGGGGGGTCCTACACAGCAGAAGAATTTTTTTTATTTTTTTTTTAAAAACCTAAACCCCCCAAAAAGCTTTTATTTTAGTACTGGCAGACGTTCTGCCAGTACTTAAGATGGCGGGGACAATTGTGGGGTGGGGGAGGGAAGGGAGCTGTTTGGGAGGGATCAGGGGGTCTGATGTGTCAGGTGGGAGGCTGATCTCTACACTAAAGCAAAAATTAACCCTGCAAGCTCCCTACAAACTTCCTAATTAACCCCTTCACTGCTAGCCATAATACACGTGTGATGCGCAGCAGCATTTTGCGGCCTTCTAATTACCAGAAAGCAACGCCAAAGTCATATATATCTGCTATTTCTGAACAAAGGGGATCCCAGAGAAGCATTTACAACCATTTGTGCCATAATTGCACAAGCTGTTTGTAAATAATTTCAGTGAGAAACCGAAAGTTTGTGAAAAAATTTGTGAAAAAGTGAACGATTTTTTGTATTTGATCGCATTTGGCGGTGAAATGGTGGCATGAAATATACCAAAATTGGCCTAGATCAATACTTTGGGATGTCTTCTAAAAAAAAATATATACATGTCAATTGATATTCAGGGATTCCTGAAAGATATTAGTGTTCTAATGTAACTAGCGCTAATTTTGAAAAAAAGTATTTTGGAAATAGCAAAATGCTACTTGTATTTATGGCCCTATAGCTTTCAAAAAAAGCAAAGAACATGTAAATATTAGGTATTTCTAAACTCAGGACAAAATTTAGAAACTATTTAGCATGTTTTTTTTTGGTGGTTGTAGATGTGTAACAGATTTTGGGGGTCAAAGTTAAAAAAAGTGTGTTTTTTTCCATTTTTTTCTAATATTTTATCATTTTTTTAAAGTAAATGATAAGATATGATGAAAAAAATGGTATTTTTAGAAAGTTAATTTAATGGCGAGAAAAACGGTATATAATATGTGTGGGTACAGTAAATGAGTAAGAGGGAAATTACAGCTAAACACAAACACCGCAAAAATGTAAAAATAGCCTTGGTCCCAAACGGACAGAAAATGGAAAAGTGCTGTGGTCATTAAGGGGTTAATAAACTTTTTTCCTCTGTGATGACCTTGTATCTAAGCCTCTGCAGACTGCCCCCTTATTTCAGTTATTTTGACAGACTTGCATTTTAGCTAATCAGTGCTGACTCATAAATATGTCCATGTGAGAGAGCACAATGCTGTCTTTTTTTTTTTTCTAGCTGTGAAAAACTGTCAAAATAGACTGACATAAGAGGTGGTCTTAAAGGGCTTAGAAATTAGCATATGAGCCTACCTAGGTTTAGCTTTCAACATAGAATACAAAGAGTACAAAGCACATTTGATGATAAAAGTAAATTTGAAAATTGTTTAAAATTGAATCATGAAAGTTTCATTTTGACTAGACTTTCCCTTTAACATATTAGGTAAGTATGCCATTTATTGAATGCATTAACACCTACTTAGCCTTATTTAAAGGAGCCAATCTGTACTTGCTACATCATAGTAACTGTGTAAGCAAAATATGCTTTGTTTTTTTGTTCTTATCTTATCATTTCTGCTAAAGCCAATTCTCATGCAACACTCTCATACAACACGCACACACATCACACATACTCTCATACAACACACACACACATCACACACTCTCTCACACATCACACACACTCTCATACAACACGCACACACATCACACACACACTCATACAACACGCACACACATCACACACTCTCTCACACATCACACACACTCTCATACAACACGCACACACATCACACACACTCTCATACAACACACACACACACACACACACACACACATCACACACTTTCTCACGCACACTCTCATGCAACATTCACACACATCACACACACTCTCATTCAACACACACACACATCACACACTCTCTCACACATCACACACACTCTCATACAACACGCACACACATCACACACACTCTCATACAACACACACACACATCACACACTCTCTCACGCACACTCTCATGCAACATTCACACACATCACACACACTCTCATTCAACACACACACATATCACACACTCTCTCACACATCACACACACTCTCATACAACATGCACACACATCACACATACACTCATACAACACGCACACACATCACACACTCTCTCACACATCACACACACTCTCATACAACACGCACACACATCACACACACTCTCATACAACACACACACACATCACACACTCTCTCACGCACACTCTCATGCAACATTCACACACATCACACACACTCTCATTCAACACACACACACACATCACACACTCTCTCACACATCACACACTCTCTCACACATCACACACACTCTCATACAACAAACACACACATCACAAACTCTCTCACACATCACACACACTCTCATACAACATGCACACACATCACACACTCTCTCACACATCACACACACTCTCATACAACAAACACACACTTTGCAAACACTCTCATACAACACATAACACACACTTATACAGCACGCACACTCACACATACACCACATACACACAATTATAAAACACACACCCCTATCCTACAACACACACACTCCTACTACACATACACACTCTCCTACAATACAAATGAGCAATACATTGTTTTTCTGACAAATTTCAAAGTTTATTACATTTTCCTTGCCCCTGTATTATGTGACAGTTATTAGCCAATCACAAATGTATATACAAATATTGTAAATGTTTGCACATGAGAGTGAACTGGAAAGTTTTTTGTTTTTTTTTAAATGACGTGTCTCTGAATCATGAAAGTTAAATTTTTACTTTAGTGTTAACATCAGGACAAAGCTCCGATGTAAACAATTGCTTAAAAAAAACTAAATCACACAATCATCTATGCGATCACGTGATTTCAAGGCAGGGATCAGATCATGAAGGACTGCCTACGATGCTAGACACACACCCCAGTCAGATCTCCTATCAAATAAGAGGAGGAAGGTGCAGGACGCCAAAAAAGGTACTACTTTCCATGCCGTCCTAACGGTGTTATAGCCCAGCTCTGTTAGGATTGCATGGAACGTCCTAACAGCGTTTAGTAGTCTCGCTAGATATAACTGTGATCATGCAGATACGAATGTGAAGCTGACCATGGGCGGTCAGGATTTTTTTCCTATACTTACCCTAAGCATGCAGAATTCATAAGAGTCTATTATTCTTGTGAAGTATCTCAACCTGCAGTAGTTTCACTCTTTAAAGCTGACAAAAAAAAAGTTGCATTTTAATTTTATTTCTCTTTTACCATTTTCCAGCTTTCTTTTACCATAGACTGTTTTACAGAGGTTTTTTTTTTCATTTTAATAAGTTTGCTCACAGTGGAGTTGATTATTGTTAAGTGATAGATGGTGCTTGATTGATTATAATGACTCTGACCTTGTCACATTTTTTTTTTCCACAAGACATTAGCTTTAATTGAATTTGGGCCCTAGTATAACTTGGTATCTCTGTAGGATAAGGACCTGTGGTAAGTAATTATAGGGGGGCACTTGTCAGAGGTCCTCCAGTGCTTTGTGGGCGGGGACATTGTGGAAGGGTCCGGATTGGCTTGCTGTGGTCAGGGCTGGAAAAACCATTGGCAAAATGGTGGTAGAAAAAGCAATGGGGGGACACAATAAGGGCTAGTGCCCCCTGGCAATGCCACTAATAAGAACCATTAGCCCCATTCAACCAGCAGAGTTCCATAAATGTAGTTATTGAGATATCTTAGCAAAAAATCAAATAAACTCCAAGGAGTTGATAATAAAAGCTAAATCTTTATCCCACTTCAGTTAAAAGCGTCATACAAACATGCTGTCGGTTAAGTCAATATAATCAACTGACGCGTTTCGGCTCTGTGCTGATATCTTACCCAAAAACTTTTGCATTTAGTTGCACTTAGTATATCTTAAAGGGACATGAAACCCAAACATTTTCTTTCATGATTCAGACAGAGAATACAATTTTAATCAACTTTCCAATTTACTTCTATTATTTATTTTGCTTCCTTCTCTTGTTATCCTTTGCTGAAAGGTTTATCTAGACAAGCTCAGGGGCAGCAGAGAACCTAGGTTCTAGCTGTTGATTGGTGGCTGCATATATATATTGATTGTGATTGGCTCACCCATGTGCTCATGTAGAAACCATTAGTGCATTGGTCCTCCTTCAAAAAATAATACCAAGAGAATGAAACAGATTAGATAATAGAAGGAAATTAGAAAGTTGTTTAAAATTGTATTCTCTATCTAAATCATGAAATAAATTTGTTGGGTTTCTTGTCCCTTTAAATTGTGTGCTAGGTATCTATCAAATAGAAGAAAATACATAAATAAATATGAAAATTATTTACAGAAAGGCACTTAAAGACGCAAAAAAAATCTCAAGTAAATGTGCTCCAGATTTTAAGTTCATTAGAATCTCATTACTAAAACTGAGAGACATTTTTTTGTCTCTTGGATACAATTCAATGTGTACAAAAACTGCTGTACTGATGTTTGCAAACTCATTGCCATGTTGTATTGACACTATTTATATTAGAAAGGAAAGTAAGCGGCCATCTGGATTCTCTCTCAGTTGTTGTAAAACATGAGATGATCTATTGTCTGCACACAATCATTAATGTGCAGCTGCAAGGAAAATATTCAGCCGCACTTTACGAACAAGAGCAAACAAATACACAGTGCCCGGGGCGAAAGCAGTGCTGCCCTTTCTGGCTATTTGTAATCAGCAGACGCTCAGTCAGCAGCCACATAGGAATAGGAAGAGCTGATTTTCATCCTTCCCCTTTGGTTAGTCTACACCAGAAGACATTCCTGTGCGCAACGTTCTTGTAACAATAAGGTGGTGAAACCCTGCCGCTATATTTATAAAGGCAAATCCATTACACTTTCATTTAAAGGTACAGTTAACACCAGAATGTTTGTTGTTTAAAAAGATCGATAATCCCTTTATTACCCATTCCCCAGTTTTGCATAACCAATACGGTTATATTAATATACTTTTAACCTTTGTGATTACATTTTGTAAGCCTCTGCAGACTGCACCCTTTTCTCAGTTCTTTTGACAGACTTGCATTTTAGCCAATCCCTGCTGTCTCCTAGGTAACTGCACATGCGTGAGCTCAAAGTTTTCTATATGACACACATGAATTAACGCCTTCTAGTGGTGAAAAACTGTATTCAGATTCAAGGTCTAAGAAATTAGCATATGAGCCTACCTAGATTTAGCTTTCAACTACGAATACCAAGAGAACAAAGCAAAATTGGTGATAAAAGTAAATTGGTGCAATATTCAGATAGATTAACTAATTTATTGCCCATAGTAGAATTTTGTGGCTGAGTGTTGGACAACAAAAATATTGAGAATTAATGCTGTACTAAACAAAGCGTTTATGTTGCTTTAAATTTGTATCAGTTTGATACAAATATAAAGCATTGACTAAAAATGTCTAAGTATAATCTCTAATTGGAGTTTAGTTGGAATGGCAGCTGAGTTTAACTCCTAGATTATATTTAAACAGGCAGATAATTTGCAAATAAATCCGAGCTGAAAAATTAAAGGTACCTTTTGAATATGCTAGATCAATCTCAAGACAGAAATTACATGCAAAAAATGGTAATAGTATTTATATAAGAATATCTTTCATGTATTCAGTTTAGCGAAAAGAAAATGGATAAAGGTATTCGTGTACACACTAAAGTCTTACCGGTACCGGTTCCTGGAGCAGATAAACTGATTGTTTAATCATGGAGAGCTGACAGTTGTTTGATGCCGAATTGAGTTCCACGGAGAAGCAGGCACAACTGGCTAGATACGTGAGGAGGAGCTAAACGCTCCGATATCCACTGCGGCAATGAGAGCTGAAATGGATTGAAGAGGAATTTCAGGCAATGAAGCCTGATACCTGAGATTTATGTACAAGAATGGAATTTAGGTAAGTGGAGGAAAACTTGAAATTAGAGTTCTTTTGGGTATCAGTGTATAGGATATGATCTTTATACAGGCTTGAGAGAAGAAGGTCTTACCCTTAGGCAACGAGCAATTAATCAAGCAAGGAAACAGTGGATATTGTTATGTTAAATAGGGTTGAAAATGAGAGAGGTGGAGTCTAAAACATCCAAGATGGTTACCTTAAAGGAGAAGCCAGATACATAACAATTGGAAAGTTGTTTAAAATGACATACCCCTATCTGAATCATGAAAGTTTATTTTGGACTTGACTGTCCCTTCAAATGTAAGTCTTGCATGGGGCTCCATTTACGAAGCAGCGCAAGCTGCTCCGGAACCCTTGCGGTGCTGGTTTGCACATATGAGCCTGCTTCCCGCAATATAAGAAGCAGCGGTCATTAGATCAGGTTTTTTCTTCTTCTACTGTCTGAATCATGAGTTTATGTCAAACTAGACTGTCCATTTAATTGGTCTTGCTAGCTATGGATGCTGTGACCTGTTTAATATATTAAGAAACATCTCTAGTCCCAGAATCCATGGATACTTCATCCTGCCGTGAAGCTCTGAGCTACTAAGGCGTCTGATGTCCTTAATTTATGCAAGCACATAAACTGTACGGCTTCCGTCAAGAGCTCTCTGTTGCACATTTTAATCTCTGACAAAGTAATCATAGAAGAGAGAGGAGGGAGCAGAGAAGCACACAACAGAGATACTATAGGGCACTTCAACTGATAGAAACACATCAATAGTCTGGCTTTGAAGAGTTAAGTGCTGTGTCTACATAATCTGAGGACAAAGGAATAGACTGTAGATTTTCATACATCCATAAAGGCTACATGAATAGAAAATGTGAATTCCATGAATCCAGTGATAGCAGATGCCGAAGATCTAAATGAGTCAAACATTTATATATTTATTATTAAAAGGAACATAAAACCCACAATTGTAAACAACATTCTGATATACTTCTGTTACCAAATGCGCTTTGTTTTCTTGTTATCCTTTGCTGAAACGCAGGAAGGTAAGTTCAGGAATGTGCACGTGCCTGCAGTACTATATGGCCACAGTTTTATAACAATGTTATACATTAGCAAGAGCACTAGATGGCAGCAGTTTTATAATAATGTTATACATTAGCAAGAGCACTAGATGGCAGCAGTTTTATAATAATGTTATACATTAGCAAGAGCGCTAGATGGCAGCAGTTTTATAACAATGTTATACATTAGCAAGAGCACTAGATGGCAGCAGTTTTATAATAATGTTATACATTAGCAGGAGCATTAGATGACAGCAGTTTTATAACAATGTTATACATTAGCAAGAGCACTAGATGGTAGCAATTTTATAACAATGTTATACATTAGCAAGAGCTCTAGATGGCAGCAGTGTTATAACAATATTATACATTAGCAAGAGCACTAGATGGCAGCAGTTTTATAACAATGTTATACATTAGCAAAAGCATTAGATGGCAGCAGTTTTATAATAATGTTATACATTAGCAGGGGCACTAGATGGCAGCAGTTTTATAACAATGTTATACATTAGCAAGAGCACTAGATGGTAGCAATTTTATAACAATGTTATACATTAGCAAGAGCTCTAGATGGCAGCAGTTTTATAACAATGTTATACATTAGCAAGAGCACTAGATGGCAGCAGTTTTATAACAATGTTATACATTAGCAAAAGCATTAGATGGCAGCAGTTTTATAATAATGTTATACATTAGCAGGGGCACTAGATGGCAGCAGTTTTATAACAATGTTATACATTAGCAAGAGCACTAGATGGTAGCAATTTTATAACAATGTTATACATTAGCAAGAGCTCTAGATGGCAGCAGTTTTATAACAATGTTATACATTAGCAAGAGCACTAGATGGCAGCAGTTTTATAACAATGTTATACATTAGCAAAAGCACTAGATGGCAGTAGTTTTATAACAATGTTATACATTAGCAAGAGCACTAGATGGCAGCAGTTTTATAACAATGTTATACATTAGCAAGAACACTAGATGGTAGCAGTTTTATAATAATGTTATACATTAGCAAGAGCACTAGATGGCAGCAGTTTTATAACAATGTTATACATTAGCAAGAGCACTAGATGGCAGCAGTTTTTATAACAATGTTATACATTAGCAAGAGCACTAGATGGCAGCAGTTTTAGAACAATGTTATACATTAGCACGAGCACTAGAGGGCAGCAGTTTTATAACAATGTTATACATTAACAAGAGCACTAGATGGCAGCACTATTTCTTGTCATATAGGGCTGCAGACATGTGCACGCTACCTATCTAGATATCTTTTCAACAAAGAATAACATCAGAATAAAGCAAATTTGATTATAGAAGTAAATTAGAATTTTTTTTATTTTTTTGTAAAGAAAAAAATGTGGGTTTCCTGTTCATTTAATTATTTCTATTATTTAGACACGTGTATTCAGATTTGACCTAAAAAAAAAAAAAAAAATAACTTTTGTTCCATTTATCTGAAAATTATAAAATGAGAAGATCCTTTAAAGGGACACTGAACCCAATTTTTTTATTTTCTGATTCAGATAGAGCATGCAATTTTAAGCAACTTTTTAATTTACTTTGCTATTTCCAAACCATTTTGCTTTCAAAATTAGCGCTAGTTACATTGTAACACTGATATCTGTCAGCAATCCCTGAATAAACCTTGACATGTATATATATTTTTTTAGTAGACAACCCAAAGTATTGATCTAGGCCCATTTTTGTATATTTCATGCAACCATTTCACCGCTAAATGCGATCAAATAAAAAAAAAGTTCACTTTTTCACAAACTTTAGGTTTCTCACTGAAATTATTTACAAACAACTTGTGCAATTATGGCACGAATGGTTGTAAATGCTTCTCTGGGATCCCCTTTGTTCAGAAGTAGCAGACTTATATGGCTTTGGCGTTGCTTTTTGGTAATTAGAAGGCCGCTAAATGTCGCTGTGCACCACACGTCTATTATGCTCAGCAGTGAAGGGGTTAATTAGGGAGCTTGTAAGGTTAATTTTAGCTTTAGCGTAGTAGACTACCCAAAGTATTGATCTAGGCACATTTTGGTACATTTCATGCCACCATTTCACCGCAAAATGCGATCAAATAAAAAAAATGTTTATTTTTTTTAAAATGTTTACGTTTTTCACTGAAATTATTTACAAACAGCTTGTGCAATTATGGCACACATGGTTGTAAATGCTTCTCTGGGATCCCCTTTGTTCAGAAATAGCAGACATATATGGCTTGGCGTTGCTTTTTGGCAATTAGAAGGCCGATAAATGCCGCTGCGCACCGCACTTGCATTATGCCCAGCAGTGAAGGGGTTCATTTAGGTAGCTTGTAGGGTTAATTTTAGCTTTAGTGTAGAGATCAGCCTCCCACCTGACACATCCCACCCCTGAACCCTCCCTGACCCCCTCAAACAGCTCTTTTCCCTCCCTCACCTCACAATTGTCACCACCATCTTAAGTACTGGCAGAAAGTCTGCAGTACTAAAATAAAAAGCATTTTTAATTTTTTCTTCAAATTGATTCTGCAGTGTTGGAGCCCCCAACCTCCCTGATCCCCCCTATACAGCTCTCTAACCCTCCCTTCTCTACCTATTGGCCGCCAGTTTGCCCCAAAAAAATGTGTGTTTTTTTATTAACATAAGATATTTTCTGTAGTGTAGCTGCCCCCCCCTCAATATCCTACCTTCCTCCCCCTCCCAGATCCCTTGCCCAACATCACAGATATCACCCAGATATCACATCAGGGTCGCTTCCACCGCTTGAAACCCCTGAGGACATACAGGGTACGTCCTTGGTCACTAACTGACATTTTTTGTAGGACGTACCCTGTATGTACTTGGTCCTTAAGGGGTTAAAGGGATAGGAAACCCCAACATTTTCAGTAATGCTTTGGATAAAACATACAATTTTAAACAACTTTCTAATTTACTTCCATTATCAAATTTGATTTGTCCTCTTGTTATCCATTGCTGAAGGAACAGCATTGCACTACTGACAGGAAGCTGAACTCGTCTATTTAGCCAATCACAAAAGACAAACTATGCAGGCACCAATTAGCAGCACCTCCCACTAGTGTAGGATATGTGCGTATACTTTTTTAACAAGGGATACTAAGAGAACAAATTACATTTGAAAATAGAAGTGACTTTAAAAGTGTATTGAAATTACATGCTCTAGCAGAATAATGCAAGTTTAATTTTGACTTTCCTATCCCTTTTTTTGCGCCAGGAAACTAGGACAATGCAATTAATTCCGTTTATTTAAATTGAGGTGAATTTCAGCTAGGGTTAATTGCACAGAGGAAGTCTTAAAAACACTGTAATGTTTATTTGCTACAGAGAAGGTTGCAATTAGTATTAAACTGCAGTGGTGGGATCTAGTGGGGAATGGCTATTAAATCAGGGGTGTATTTTAGTTTATGCCAACTAAGCTTGTGTCTAGGGCAGCATGATTTAGGGCAGGGGTGGGGAACCTTTGGCCCTCTAGATGTTGTGAACTACATCTCCCATGATGCTTTGCCAGGATTATGGCTGCAAGAGCATTATGGGATATGTAGTCCATAACATTTGGGGGGCCAAAGGTTCCCTACCCCTGATTTAGGGCAACAACAAAAATATAAATTTATATGGATAATATTTCATGTTTTATTTACTGACTTTGTTACAAATAAGTGATCCCTGGTTGTTTAGTTGGGATGGTTGTTGCACAATACATTCCTATCTTCCATTTGCGAGTAAATAAAATTCTTGTGGTGGAGCAGAGTTACTAGTGTCTAGGGAAACAAAAAAAATAACTATAATTGGTGGTTTAATTATTTTAAGACTTTGAAAGGCACTTCAATATTTATTGTGCCTGATTTTTCTGTAATTTAACTAAAAATTATGTAATTTAATTTGTAGCGTCTCCACTCGCCCCAGAGAGCCTAATGTGTATTCTGTGGTATGCAGAACCCTAACAATCCTATATGCTGCATGATGATTGGCTGATAAGTGAAAGAGCTCATTTATATCTGTCTATAACTGGCTAATGCATTTTTTATTAACAAAATGGCAGTTTAAAATAATTTATTTTGCATTCAGATCTTTTGTGATGCTGCAAATAATTTATGTTGCATAAATAAAAAATAAAAAAAAAATTGTCTGAATTTTGCTGATTCATTCAGTCATCCAATACAGCAGAATATATTATTGGACGGAAAGGACAAAGAACAAATGATAAAATAAATTTGTTCATTCATTCTCACTATTTGGTGCCAAAAATGGTGCCGGAGGAGCTATATTGTTTGGCTAATCAGCTCTTTTCTTTGTAATGATGTACAGAGGATCTTACCAATCTTGTGACCGTCTCCTATCCAATCCTATCATATTATTACTAATGACTGATGTTAACGACAGACAGTCAGGCACTAAATGATGGATTTTAGTCATACAGGCTTGTCCGATCAAACTTTAACCTAGCATAGGGAGGCGGGAGACTAGATGAGGCTCAGGCATTTTTAATCATTTTCACTACAGTTATTGGAAAATGCAGTTGTGTGACTTCTATGCCTCTGTGAGCTAGTCATTGACTCAAATTCAATCAGAGAATTGTATGTTCTGTTATCGTAAATCAAAAGATGGTCACACTTAGGTTCTAAGTCTCCCATTTACAAAAATAGAAGTCATCTTTACTTGGGAGGTGCTGTAGTGCTTAAGCCACGAGAAGCAGGAGTTTTATCACTACAGATTTGTAGCATTCTGTTGAAGGTCTTATATGGATTGCTGCAGATCCGTCGCTATCAATTGCAGGTTTCATAGA
The DNA here is from genome assembly GCF_027579735.1 of Bombina bombina. Taxonomy (NCBI): domain Eukaryota; kingdom Metazoa; phylum Chordata; class Amphibia; order Anura; family Bombinatoridae; genus Bombina; species Bombina bombina. The sequence goes on along the minus strand of NC_069505.1, from coordinate 480,316,383 downwards.
CATGATCATTGTGGATTTGTCGCTATCGGCTGTGAGTCTGATATATAAGATCATGAGGAACTGTTGTCGTCAATTGCAGGTCTCATAGCCTTGGTAATGAGAAACTGTCTCGATAAAACTGCAGGTCTCATAAGACTGATCATGAGGAACTGTCTCTATAAAATTGCAAGTCTCATAGGACTGATCATGAGGAACGGTCTCTATAAAACTGCAAGTCTCTTAGGACTGATCATGAAGAACTGTCTTTATAAAACTACAGGTCTCATAGGATTCATCACTGAGGAACTGTCTCTATAAAACTGCAGGTCTCATAGGACTGATCATGAGGAATTGCCTCTATAAAATTACAGGTCTCATAGGACCGATCAAGCAGAACTGTTGTAAAATTGCAGGTGTCATTGATCACTGAGGAACTGATGCTATCAATAGCATGTTTCATAGGACTTATCTTGTGGATCTGTTGCACAAACAGATCATGCACTCCATTAATGGCTCATCCTGACTTCTCCCTGAACCACTTAGGGTCTCTTCTTCACATGTTCCAAGCTTTCCTAACCTCACAGGTCTCTTTTCTTTCAAATGGCATGGCGAGTCCACAAATCCATTAAATTACTAGTGGGAATTCAACTCCTGGCCATCAGGTGGAGGCAAAGAAAACACCAGCAAAGCTTTAAGTATCCTCCCACTTCCCACAATCCCCAGTCATTCTTTGCCTAGTTCATCAGGTGGATATGCGAAGTTGGTGTCTGAATATATTTAATCCTTTTATGGGTAGTTTCCCTGCAAGCAAGTATTGGGGCTATGCTGTGTCCATGTAAATCCCTTTAGTAAGAGTAATGGTGGCTGTTAGCATTTGGAAGACCAGTACACAGGTGACAGCAAATCCTTGTTTATTTTAAGGAGACAAACAAACAGGTGACGTTTCGGGATAATATCCCTTATTCATGCCATCATTTGGAAGACGGCAAGGTAGTCCTTGCTTACCTTCCAACATCGAAAACCAGGGTTAGTTACTCTGTTTTTTTTTTGTACCTTCAGGTCCCTGTCAGCGGTCAGATGAGGCTAACAAACCTGGAGCTGCCGTGACTGCTCTACAGCAGAAGACCCTGGAGAGTAAGTCCTTTCACATATATTTCATAGAAGTCAGAAATATTTTGGAAGAAAGACTAGGACAATCAGGGACCTAGAGGGACCTGCTACCCTAAGTAGGGATTTATTTATTTACTATAAATATTCACTGTGGGATTATGTCAGGGTACCTGTGAAGTAGCATTAAATAAACTACAAATGTATCACAATTTAATATTTCATGTCAGCTAATATCTCCCCTGACATGAGTTGAGTGGGCTGTGGCCACAACAGACCAATCCCCCTTTTCCTGATTACAGAACATCAGAGAACAAAGGAATTGTTTTCAAAGGTTTCCTGCCTATGATAGGAAATTAAATTTCCTATCAGATCACCACTAACCCCCCTTGCTGCTCAAGACATCTAAGAGAGAGCAAAAGGGAAACATTTGTTCCAATTAGTGAAGTTGACGAACCCCTGCAATGAGGTAGTCAGTCTACAATATTCAACTCTTTGAAGCTTAAGTTTATGCAGAGAAGAACCAGTTTTACAGGGAAAGTGACCATTCACTCTTCGATACAAATTGGTACATGCTAAGTTTTCAATAAACATCCTCCCCAGACTTGGTGACAACTTAAACCTATGTAGCAAAATGTGGATAGAGGACGGCACTCACTGGTCTTTCCAAAGTGTACTTTTAATAGAAAAAATGTGACGTTTCAGGGACACAGTGAGGTAGGGGACCAGTGAGTGCCGTCCTCTATTAGCTATATATATATATACAGAGAGAAGCACACTCACAGGAAAGAACAACTAGCTCAATACTATTGTTAGCCTGTTCTAAAGCGATTTACCACCTGGGTGCAGCTTCTTTTAGCCCAGTAATGCTTTTCACAGAGAAGAAATTTCCTGTAGTATATCAGTCTGATCCCGCCTATTACGGTCAGTCCAGCGGCGAAATACCAGACAATTCCTCTCTGAACAAGGAACACAGCAACCCCAGACGATCGTTTCAGCCTTCATTGGGCGTCATCAGTGAGGTGTAGCCATATTCCTCTAAGCACACTGAGCAAGGAGTCCACGTCTGGTTTCCCCTTTTTCCGATAGGGAGACTAAATACACACAGAGAGAAGCACACTCACAGGAAAGAACAACTGGCTCACGTGGTAAATCGCCATAGAACAGGCTAACAATAGTAATGAGCCAGTTGTTCGTTCCTGTGAGTGTGCTTCTCTCTGTGTGTATTTAGTCTCCCTATGGGAAAAAAAGGGGAAACCAGACGTGGACTCCTTGCTCAGTGTGCTTAGAGGAATATGACGAGGCCCAATGAAGCCCAATGACGAGGCCCAATGAAGGCTGAAACGATCGTCTGGGGTTGCTGTGTTTCTTGCTCAGAGAGGAATTGCCTGGTATTTTGTCGCTGGACTGACCGTAATAGGCGGGATCAGACTGATATACTACAGGAAAGTTCTTCTCTGTGAAAAGCATTACTGGGCTAAAAGAAGCTGCACCCAGGTGGTAAATCACCATAGAGCAGGATAACAATCGTATTGAGCCAGTTGTTCGTTCCTGTGAGTGTGCTTCTGTGTGTGTGTGTGTGTGTGTGTGTATATATATATACAGGGAGTGCAGAATTATTAGGCAAGTTGTATTTTTGAGGATTCATTTTATTATTGAACAACAACCATGTTCTCAATGAACCCAAAAAACTCATTAATATCAAAGCTGAATATTTTTGGAAGTAGTTTTTAGTTTGTTTTTAGTTTTAGCTATTTTAGGGGGATATCTGTGTGTGCAGGTGACTATTACTGTGCATAATTATTAGGCAACTTAACAAAAAACAAATATATACCCATTTCAATTATTTATTTTTACCAGTGAAACCAATATAACATCTCAACATTCACAAATATACATTTCTGACATTCAAAAACAAAACAAAAACAAATCAGTGACCAATATAGCCACCTTTCTTTGCAAGGACACTCAAAAGCCTGCCATCCATGGATTCTGTCAGTGTTTTGATCTGTTCACCATCAACATTGCGTGCAGCAGAAACCACAGCCTCCCAGACACTGTTCAGAGAGGTGTACTGTTTTCCCTCCTTGTAAATCTCAATGGGGTTCAGATCAGGTGAACAAGGAGGCCATGTCATTAGATTTTCTTCTTTTATACCCTTTCTTGCCAGCCACGCTGTGGAGTACTTGGACGTGTGTGATGGAGCATTGTCCTGCATGAAAATCATGTTTTTCTTGAAGGATGCAGACTTCTTCCTGTACCACTGCTTGAAGAAGGTGTCTTCCAGAAACTGGCAGTAGGACTGGTAGTTGAGCTTGACTCCATCCTCAACCCGAAAAGGCCCCACAAGCTCATCTTTGATGATACCAGCCCAAACCAGTACTCCACCTCCACCTTGCTGGCGTCTGAGTCGGACTGGAGCTCTCTGCCCTTTACCAATCCAGCCACGGGCCCATCCATCTGGCCCATCAAGACTCACTCTCATTTCATCAGTCCATAAAACCTTAGAAAAATCAGTCTTGAGATATTTCTTGGCCCAGTCTTGACGTTTCAGCTTGTGTGTCTTGTTCAGTGGTGGTCGTCTTTCAGCCTTTCTTACCTTGGCCATGTCTCTGAGTATTGCACACCTTGTGCTTTTGGGCACTCCAGTGATGTTGCAGCTCTGAAATATGGCCAAACTGGTGGCAAGTGGCATCTTGGCAGCTGCACGCTTGACTTTTCTCAGTTCATGGGCAGTTATTTTGCGCCTTGGTTTTTCCACATGCTTCTTGCGACCCTGTTGACTATTTTGAATGAAACGCTTGATTGTTCGATGATCACGCTTCAGAAGCTTTGCAATTTTAAGAGTGCTGCATCCCTCTGTAAGATATCTCACTATTTTTGACTTTTCTGAGCCTGTCAAGTCCTTCTTTTGACCCATTTTGCCAAAGGAAAGGAAGTTGCCTAATAATTATGCACACCTGATATAGGGTGTTGATGTCATTAGACCACACCCCTTCTCATTACAGAGATGCACATCACATAATATGCTTAATTGGTAGTAGGCTTTCGAGCCTATACAGCTTGGAGTAAGACAACATGCATAAAGAGGATGATGTGGTCAAAATACTCATTTGCCTAATAATTCTGCACTCCCTGTATATATATATATATATATATATATATATATATATATATATATATATATATATTCCACAAAGAAAATCTACTCTCAGGTCTTGTGAAAAAAAGATTTCAAATTTAATGAAATGTTTTCGGGGACTGATTCAGCCGATGAAGTGGAAGTTGTCCCCGAAAACGTTTCATTAAATTTGAAATCTTTTTTTCACAAGACTTGAGAGTGCATTTTCTTTGTGGAATATTTTATGCATTTATGCACCCAGGCAGATGTCCTTAGGAGGCAATCCTGTAGAGTGGACTTTTAATATATATATATATATATATATATATATATATATATATATATATATATATATATATATATATATATATATATATATATATATATATATATATATATATATATATATATATATATATATATATATATATATATAATATATATATATATATATACCAGTATATTAAATGAACTGAAATATTAATTAGATCCATGCTAAAAGTATTAAACTCCTCTTAAGTGCCATAATGAAGTGGAATATACTCATGTTTAGTATGAAAATATTCAGGGTAAATAGTATAATATATCCCCATCTGTATTGAACATATAAGTTATTAATGCTGGAAAATAAGTGTATTTAATAAACACTGTAAAGGTTAGATACTAGACTGTTAGCAATATTGATAATGAGACTGCATTTCTGGTTGTCTGCTGCCACCAATAGTTCAAAAATGGTATTGCAACCAAAAGGTATTTGACTGCTCATGGAGGCATTTCCCAAATAGCCTATGAGATGTTCAGATCCGAGGGCCAATCAGCGACAAGCTCCGTTAAGGGCCTTTCAAAAGACAAGTGCATATCCAAAACATTCACCAATGATTACAGAATAGAAGAGGGCTTATCACTTGATAAAAGCTCATGCAATAGGAGAGAAAAAGGTCTTTGGTCTTTGCTGCTAAATTTTGACTGATAACCTTGCTGCCTTTTGGAACACAGTCACTATAAGCAAAACTGGGCTAACCTTCTTTTTCCATAATTGCAAATACCTCTCTTAATTATGAGGTGAACTGGATTTATCTGAAAAAGCATAACTTCAAATTGGTTTATTTGGTGATTTATATGATTGCTCTATGTTTTTAATGTTTTAAATCAAAGGTATTCTAGAGCTATAATTAGATTGCAGTTGGTAATTTAAAGAGCATATTTGGTGTTTTAAGTTTATATCCATAGTCCTATGTAGTTTAGAACTAGTCACATTAATGCTAAATAATTTTATTTTGGCTAGATTACGAGTTTTGTGTTATGAGTGAAAAAGCTATATAGCTGTACCGCACACTTTTTTGGCCGTCACGCAACGTAACTACCGCACCTTTTAAAAAGTCCTTTTACAATGGAACTTCTATAGCGCCGGTATTGCGAGTTTGCCTGTCCGGCCAAAAAGTGAGCGGTACAGCCTTTAACTACAAGATCTGTACCGTCACCTGAAAGTCAGTAGTTATGAGTTTTACGTTACAAAGCTGTAGCATAAAACTCATAACTAAAGTGTTACAAAGTACACTAACACCCATAAAGTACCTATTAACCCCTAAACCGAGGCCCTCCTGCATCGCAAACACTAAAATTTATGAACCCCTAATCTGCCGCTCCGGACATCGCCGCCACTATAATAAACATATTAACCCCTAAACCGCCACCCTCCCGTATCACAAACACTAGTTAAATATTATTAACCCCTAATGTGCTGCCCCCCAAACTGCCGCCATGTAACTACACTTATTAACCCCTAATCTGCTGCCCCCGATGTCACCGTCACTATACTAAAGTTATTAACCCCTAAACCTAAGTCTAACCCTAACCCTAACACCCACTAACTTTAACATAATTAAAATAATTCCAAATAAAAATTACAATTAATTCCTAAATTATTCCTATTTAAAGGGACACTGTACCCAAAACATTTCTTTTGTAATTCAGAAAGAGCATGCAATTTTAAGCAACTTTTTTATTTACTCCTATTATCAATTTTTCTTAGTTCTCTTGCTATCTTTATTTGAAAAAGAAGGCATCTAAGCTTGTTTTGGGTTCAGTACTCTGGACAGCACTTTTTTATTGGAGAATGAATTTATCCACCAATCAGCAAGGACAACCCAGGTTGTTCACCAAAAATGGGCCTGCATCTAAACTTACATTCTTGCATTTCAAATAAAGATACAAAGAGAATGAAGAAAATTTGATAAAAGGAGTAAATTAGAAAGTTGCTTAAAATGTCATGCTCAATCTGAATCACGAAAGAAAAAATTTGGGTGCAGTGTCCCTTTAAAACTAAATTAATACTTACCTGTAAAATAAAACCCTAAGCTAGCTACAATATATTTAATAGTTATATTGTATCTAGCTTATGTTTTATTTTTATTTCACAGGTAAGTTTGTATTTATTTTAACTAGGTAGATTAGTTATTAAATAGTTATTAACTATTTACTAACGACCTAGTTAAAATAAATACAAATTTACCTGTAAAATAAAACCTAAGCTGTCTTACAGTAAAACCTAACATTACACTAAAATTAAATAAATTACATTAATTAAATATAATGAACTAAATTACAAAAAAATAAACACTAAATTACACAAATTAAAAAAGAAATGATCAAATATTTAAACTAATTACACCTAATCTAATAGCCCTATCAAAATAAAAAATCCCCCCCCCAAAAAAATAATAAAACCCCTAGCCTACACTAAACTGTCAATAGCTGATTGGAACAGCCAATAGAATGCAAGCTCAATCCCATTGGCTGATTGGGTCAGCCAATAGGATTGAAGCTCAATCCTATTGACTGATTGCATCAGCCAATAGGATTTTTTACCCTTTAATTCCGAATTCTATCAGCCAATTGGAATTCAAGGGACGCCATCTTGGATGATGTCCCTTAAAGGGAACCTTCAGTGTACAGCTGGGACCGTATGAAGAGGATGTTCCGCGCCGGATGTCTTGAAGATGGAGCTGCTCCACGTCGGAAAAATGAAGATAGAAGATGCCGTCTGGATGAAGACTTCTGCCCGCCTGGAGAACAACTTCTTGCCACTTGGATGAAGACTTCTCCCGGCTTCGTTGAGGACTTCTTGCCGCTTGGATGAAGACTTCTCCCGTCTGGATGAGGATGGATGTCCGGTCTTCAAAAACTGTAAGTGGATCTGATCTTCGGGGGATAGTGTTAGGTTTTATTAAGGGTTTATTGGGTGGGTTTTATTTTTAGTTTAGGGTTTGGGCAATGTAAAAGAGCTAAATGCCCTTTTAAGGCCAATGCCCATCCAAATGCCCTTTTCAGGGCAATGGGGAGCTTAGGTTTATTTAGATAGGATTTTATTTGGGTGGTTTGGTTGTGTGGGTGGTGGGTTTTACTGTTGGGGGGAATGTTTGTATTTTTTTTTTTTTACAGGTAAACAAGCTGATTTCTTTGGAGCAATGCCCCGCAAAAGGCCCTTTTAAGGGCTATTGGCAGTTTAGTGTAGGCTAGGTTTTTTTTTATTTTAGGGGGGCTTTTTTATTTTGATAGGGCTATTAGATTAGGAGTAATTCGTTTTTATTTTTGATCATTTCTTTTTTTATTTTGTGTAATTTAGTGTTTATTATTTTTTGTAATTTGGATAAATATATTTTTTAAATTTAATTTATTTAATTTTATTGTAATGTTAGGTGTTAGTGTGAGGGAGGATAGGTTTTATTTTACAGGAAATTTTATTTATTTTAATTAGGTAGTTAGTAAATAGTTAATAACTATTTAGTAACTAGCCTACCTAGTTAAAATAAATACAAACTTAGCTGTGAAATAAAATTAAAACCTAAGCTAGATACAATATAACTATTAGTTATATTGTAGCTATCTTAGGGTTTATTTTACAGGTTAGTATTTAGTTTTAAATAGGAATTATTTAGTTATTAATACTAAGTTTTATTTAGGTTTATTTTAATTATATTAAAGTTAGGGGTGTTAGGGTTAGGGTTACGTTAGGGATAGGGTTAGGCTTACACTTAGGGTTAGGTTTAGGGGTTAATATATTTATTTAGTGTTAGTGATGTGGGAGGCCAGAGGTTTAGGGGTTTACTAGTATAGTTACGGCGGCGACATTGGGGGCGGCAGATTAGGGGTTAATAAGTGTAATGTACGTGGTGGTGATGATAGGGGCAGCAGATTAGGGATTAATATACGTAATGTAGGGGGCGTCGATGTTAGGGGCAGCAGATTAGGGGTTAATAACTGTAATGTAGGTGGCGGCGATGTTAGAGGCAGCAGATTAGGGGTTAATAACATTATGTAGGTGTTGTTAGGGGCAACAGATTAGGGGTGTTTAGACTCGGGGTTTATGTTAGGGTGTTTAAACATAAATTTTCTTTCCCCATAGACTTTAATGGGGCTGCGTTACAGAGCTTTACGCTCCGTTATTGCAGGTGTTAGGCTTTTTTTTTAGCTGGCTCTCCCCATTGATGTCTATGGGGAAATCGTGCACAAGCACGTCAAAGCAGCTCAAAGCAACGCCGGGTTTTGCAAACCTGTAAAAGCAGTGCTATTAAAGGTGAGCGGTGGAAATAGCTTGCAAGTTAATAGCGAGCAAGCCATAACGCAAAACTCATAATCTGGCTGTTTATTTGCTATAAAAGAATGTGTATTTTATATTTACAAATCAATTTTACTATTGTGAAATTTCATATAAATTGGTTATTGTAGTTACATTTATCTGGTGTAAGTTATTTGTAGCTATTCTGATATATTTTAAAATTTGTTTTATTGTGGCTAAACAAGGTTATTTTAGCCCAGATTAATTGGCATATAAATTGGCTATTAACCCCATGAGTTTCCCATTCAGGTGCTAACAACGGCTCAGAGCCGTCGCTAGCATTCTCCCACCTTGAGGGGGAGATCTGGGGGCTCCCACCCGGTCCTACCCCGGCGATTGGGCCTGTATAGTAACAGGCATCACCGGGATTCACGGTTTGCGCGGTGATGTCACGCGCAATGACGTGATGACGTCACCGTGCAACTTTATTTAAAAGTTACAATAACAAGTATAGGGAAAGGGGCATGCTGCTTAGAAGCCTGTATCTCAGGCATCTAAGCAGCTACAGACCCCCAAGACCTACAGTTGGAAAGGTAATCGCCTAACCTTTCCAACTGTCTAAGTCTTGGGGATCTGAAAGAAAAAAAAGTTAAAAAAAATTACAAATAAGAAAACCCTTTAATCAGCTTAGCACCCAGGTGGGAAAGTGCTTAGCACTCAAAGGGGGGTAGTTATCATCGTGTCAACTTTCCTGCCTTCGACGGCCCAATACGCCCACCTAAGCTCACCTACCTTCGCCGCCGCAGACCTGAAAAAATACGCCTAAGTTATCAATAAATCTGTCAAAAAGCCGCGATGAGCAGCGGACTGTGATAGTTATCACTCATCCGATCTCGCTGCTCTTCGGCTTTTTCACAGCTTTATTGCTAGCCTGTCACTAAGCACTCACAGTAAACTACACTGTTCTACCCCCTATACCGGTGCCCCCGGAGCCCCCCGCAACTAAATAAAGTTACTAACCCCTAAACCGCCGCTCCTAGACCACGCCGCAACACTTATAAATTTATTAACCCCTAAACCGCCGCTCCCGGACACCGCTGCAACCTACATTATACCTAGTAACCCCTGTCCTGCCCCCCCTATACCGCCGCCCTCTATAATAAAGTTATTAACCCCTATCCTGCTGATCCCGCACCTCGCCACAACTAAATAAATAGTTTAACCCCTAAACTGCCGCTCCCGGACCCTGCCGCAACCTATATTACATTTATTAACCCCTAATCTGCCCCCCCTACACCGTCGCCACCTATAATACATTTATTAACCCCTATCCTGCCCCCCACTATACCGCCGCCACTGTAATAAATTTATTAACCCCTAAACCTAAGTCTAACACTAACCCTAACACCCCCCCTAACTTAAATATTAATTAAATAAATCTAAATAATATTTCTATTATTAACTAAATGAATCCTATTTAAAACTAAATACTTACCTATAAAATAAACCCTAATATAGCTACAATATAAATAATAATTATATTGTAGCTATCTTAGGATTTATTTTTAAAAAATAGGTAACTTTCAATTTATTTTAACTAGGTACAATAGCTATTAAATAGTTATTAACTATTTAATAGCTACCTAGCTAAAATAAAGAGAAATTTACCTGTAAAATAAATCCTAACCTAAGTTACAGTTACACCTAACACTACACTATACTTTAATACATTTTTCCTATTTAAAACTAAATACTTACCTGTAAAATAAACCCTAAGATAGCTACAATGTAATTAATAATTACATTGTAGCTATTTTAGGATTTATATTTATTTTACAGGTAACTTTGTATTTATTTTAGCTAGTTAGAATAGTTATTAAATAGTTATTAACTATTTAATAACTACCTAGCTAAAAGAAATACAAAATTACCTGTAAAATAAATCCTAACCTAAGTTACAATTAAACCTAACACTACACTATCATTAAATTAATTAAATAAATTAACTACAAATAACTACAATTAAATACAATTACATAAACTAACTAAAGTGCAAAAAATAAAAAAAGCAAAGTTACAAAAAATAAAAAACATAAGTTACAAACATTTAAAAAATATTACAACAATTTTAAGCTAATTACACCTAATCTAAGCCCCCTAATAAAATAACAAAGCCCCCCAACATAAAAAAAATGCCCTACCCTATTCTACATTAAAAAAGTTCAAAGCTCTTTTACCTTACCAGTATAGTATAGTGTAGTGTTAGGTGTAATTGTAACTTAGGTTGGTTTTTATTTTACAGGTAAATTTCTCTTTATTTTAGCTAGGTAAGCTATTAAATAGTTAATAACTATTTAATAGCTATTGTACCTAGTTAAAATAAATTGAAATTTGCCTGTAAAATAAAAATAAATCCTAAGATAGCTAAAATATAATTATTATTTATATTGTAGCTATATTAGGGTTTATTTTAAAGGTAAGTATTTAGTTTTAAATAGGATTAATTTAGTTAATAAGAGAAATATTATTTAGATTTATTTAATTAATATTTAAGTTAGGGGGGTGTTAGGGTTAGTGTTAGACTTAGGTTTAGGGGTTAATAATTTTATTACAGTGGCGGCGGTGTAGGGGGGGCAGGATAGGGGTTAATAAATGTATTATAGGTGGCGATGGTGTAGGGGGGCAGATTAGGGGTTAATAACTTTTTTATAGAGGGCGGCGGTATAGGGGGGGGGCAGGATAGGGGTTACTAGGTATAATGTAGGTTGCGGCGGTGTCCGGGAGCGGCGGTTTAGGGGTTATTATGTATAGAGTAGCTTGCGGTGGGCTCCGGGAGCGGCGGTTTAGGGGTTAATATGTATAGAGTAGCTTGCAGTGGGCTCCGGGTGCGTCGGTTTAGGGGGTAATATATTTATTTAGTTGCGGCGGTGTAGGGGGGGCAGATTAGGGGTGTTTAGACTCGGGGTACATGTTAGGGTGTTAGGTGCAGACATTTCCCATAGGAATAAAAGATAAAAAAAGAAGGCGCCACCATAGTGCACAATCAGATGATTATAACACGCCAAATATACAAGTAAGACCGTACTTACAAGCTGTATGACACTTGAGAAGTGTCACAAATGCCTTCTGGACTGTTAGGAGTCGTCCAGCTAACTCACACTGGTGGATATCGGAATTGCTCTGGAGTGTGGGAGCGGCGATAGCAAACAGCATGCAGTATCCAGCCACAGACTTTTCACAGAGCCGGTTCGTCTTATACTTGTCCACTGTTATGGTAGATACACTGAACGAGTTAATGTCGAAGGAAACAACTCTTTGCCCTCTCCCCCCTTCAACGTATTGAAGGGGGGAGAGGGCAAAGAGTTGTTTCCTTCGACATTAACTCGTTCAGTGTATCTACCATAACAGTGGACAAGTATAAGACGAACCGGCTCTGTGAAAAGTCTGTGGCTGGATACTGCATGCTGTTTGCTATCGCCGCTCCCACACTCCAGAGCAATTCCGATATCCACCAGTGTGAGTTAGCTGGACGACTCCTAACAGTCCAGAAGGCATTTGTGACACTTCTCAAGTGTCATACAGCTTGTTAGTACGGTCTTACTTGTATATTTGGCGTGTTATAATCATCTGATTGTGCACTATGGTGGCGCCTTCTTTTTTTATCTTTTACTTCTGCAGAATTTAACATCTTGGGACACTGACAAGAATTTCGAAGAAGCAGCCTGCCATCCGCTCCAGATATCAGAATCTGGATTATGGACTAGATGAACTGTCCAATATCACATTTCCATCATCTACAATATTGGTTTGATTGGGACTTTTTCTACATTGTATATTTTTTGCAGTTTTCACTCTTGTATTTATATATATAGGGGTACTTTATTTTAATGCACTATAGGTTGGTTTTTTCACCTTTATTTCTTTACAGGTATTTGGCGCACTGGTTTTTTTTCACATATATTAATTTCCCATAGGAATCAATGGGATGTCTGGCAGCAGCGAATATGAACTTTCGCTATGGTTAGACTCCCATTGATTCCTATGGGATCTGCTGCCTCCAGGGCGGCGGTTTGAAAACCAGGTACGCTGGGCCGGAAAAGTGCCGAGCGTACCTGCTAGTCATTTGATAACTAGCAAAATTAGTCAGATTGTGCCGCACTTGTGTGCGGAACATCTGGAGTGACGTAAGAATCGATCTGTGTCAGACTGAGTCCGGCGGATCGAAGCTTACGTAACAAAATTCTACTTTTGCCGGTCTCTAGCCTTTGATAACTAAGGCGAATCAGCCTCGCCACAAATACGCTGCAGAATTCCAGCGTATTTGAGGTTGACGGCTTGATAACTACCCCCCAAAGGGTTAAAGTATCTTGTTATATTGTTTAACTAAGCACTGTTAAATTAACGGTCCATATTCTTGTATTTTGTTGTAGTATTTTAATGCAATTCATTGTGAGTAAGGTTAATTTTAAAGATATATTTTTATGATCTGCTGTATAGAATATTGTAACGGAATAAGCGTGCATAATTGATTCATAATCTAGTTTCTACATAAGTATAATTCAATGTGTATATAAAGCTAACTAATCTAAGAATTTAGGAATAAATATTAATTTCAATTGTTTCATATATACATTTTTATTAGAGGATATTTTAAAGATAATAATAAATAAATAATAATTTTATAACCTGGTATATCCCGACAATATGTTGCGGCTGAGCAGCTTTCTAACTTTATGCCTGGGACAGGGATTTTGCCACTTCCATTGCCGGGCATTTCTACAGCTAAGCCCAGGTTTTATGGTATGTGGGATACGGTTGCATTATGAGGACTTGTGGTCAACTATATTTCCCATGGTCTATCCCGTCATGGTCCGTTTTTTACGTCTTTTAAGGCGTCTTATGATTGGAACACAGTATCAATTGTTTAATTCCCTCTTTTTACTTTTAGAGGGATAGGACATTTTTTATGGTACAGTTATTGTGAGCGCCTAATAGTTGCTGCGAAGGCTTTGACCATTGGTGCTCTGGTCGGTATGCCTGTCAGATTCCCTCCTCCTCTGTCTGTTAGGTTAATAGACTCACTTTCCGCAGTTTTCACTAAGCCCTAATAGTGTTTGGGAATATAAATTTATATTTTTTTCAGGAGGGGACCGTCATTGTTGGCGGACGTAGCTCTTCTTTGTTAGCTTATACTGTGAGACACTTAGTGTTAATTTTATTAAGGAGACCCTCATATCTGTGTTAGAACAGTTAGATTGAGTTTTTCTCAGTATATGTTCTTCTGTTCGCATCCACTGATGGCGTATATAGTTGGCAACATTTGGGGTTTTACCGCAAGAGCAGTGCAATCTGAGCGCATGTTTAGATGACCGGCGATCATTAGCTGAGCATACTTCCAAAGAAAGGAGAACCCCGGACTCAGAAATTAAGGTAGGGGTAATTGACATCTATTGGCTGAGTGGAGGTCATGGAAGGGACATAGGGGCATGGCTGGAGGCAAAGTTTTAAATAGTTGGTGGTATAGTGGATTTGCGCCCTTTTTTGTCTTACTTACCTGATCTGGAGAAGAACGGCTTAAGTGTCTTACCTGCTATGGATGCGCTGCTGGAAGAGCTGACGGCAATGGCCAGAGGAAGAGGAGTCGAGTGGATCTGGGAGCAGCTGAAGTCGGCCGAGGAGCCTCGTGCTGGGACATCGAGAGATGCTGGCGATAGTGGTTCCAGGAAGAAGAGACCGGTGAGAGCAGCTGGGCCTCCGTCGAGGTTGAGTCCTGAAGCATCCGGTTCCAGGAAGAAGTCGTCGGCGAGGCCTGGTCGGAAAGGATCTTCGGGAGTCAGGAGGACCGATGTGGTGATGGCGGCGGGATCTGGTACAGTAACGGCACGTGGCGGTGACGTCATCGCGCCTCGGAGGACCGGAGAGGCTTCAAGGACAGCAGAGCCGGTGCCGGGTATGAGTGGTCTGGTGGGAGCGGAAATTGGGTGGTAGTGTGGCGGTATGGCTTAGCTATGAGGGGCAGTCTAATTATATATTCTATGGGGCAGTCATGGCTTTTATGTGCATATATAATAGGCGTAGTACTGTCATGAATTCCAATGTTTTATTTTTCAAAATACTATTTAGTGTAATCTTTCTTCTTGGGGGTTTATATGGTATTTATATTAAAATTTTTGTCCAGCTTTTGTCAGTCATTTATTGGGAACGTTTAATTCACTGTGGGCTGGTTATGAGGTCTTTGTGTGGGTTTGTTCATCTTTAAGAACAAATTTTTTTTTATTCATATGCATTTTATTGGTTTGCGCTTGGTTGGGTAAAGCATTATGTAAAAAAAAAAAAAAATTGAAATACATTTTCGTTTTATTATTCTGTTTGGATGTGTATTCCGGTGGGACCTGAGGTAAGGTTTTTTATAATTAGTTATGAATGGTAGATAGGCTTTTGGTTAATTAATATTTTGAAATTTTATAGATAGAGATGATGCTTTGAATTCCTTGCAAAGTACGTTTAATAATAAAAAAATAAAAAAAATAGTATTCTTTATTGCTAGGTTTTGTTTATTTGTTTTTTATGTGTTATTAGGTGTTCCTGGTAGAGGTAGGTATTAATTTTGTTTTGGGGTGTTGCTTAAGCATGTTGATTGTTTTATTTAGGGCTATTATGCATAATTTGAGGTGAGGTGAAGGGGGTTTTTTAAAAAAAAAAAAGAAAGAAAAAAGAGGGAAATTAAATAGACAATTTGTGTGGGTGTGAGAGCTTAATGTCTCTAATTTTTTTTTGCAGAGGTTTTCCTGGACTCGCATGGCCTTTCTAGTGGAGGATAAGAGGCCCCTACACCTCAAAGGGACCAGGGTATGGAACCGATGCTGGTGTTGGAGGCTGGCAGTGACTTTGAGGAAGAGGAGGAGCTTACGGAGCCTGCTTTACCTGGACCTAGTACGGCTGGTCAGGTAGGCGATGCGTCTACCCTGGTGCAGCTTTTGAAATTATTATCTCCTGAGAGGGGGGTTAGGATTTCGGGGGGAGTAGGGTGTGTGAGAGTAGGGTTAGTAGGGATAGAGATAGGGTTGGGGCACAAGGGAGTAGGACAACGGGGGGGGGGGTCAGGCACTCACACCCTCCCGTGCTTTGCAGTCTCCAGGCTCTGGAGATATTACGGTGCCCAGTAGGCATCAAAGGAGGAGGTCAAGGTCGGGTCATGGCCGACGAAGATCTCATTCACCTTTAATAAAAACTCCTGATGTTCGTTCGCCTACTTGGGAGAGGGTGGAGAGTTCAAAAGGCAGTGGAAGAAGGAAGAGAGGACGTTCACCTTCTAGAAAATCGAGTGGGAGTCGGAGAATGGGCAAGAGTGAGAGAAAGAGGGAAGAGGTAGTGGCAACCCAAGCTGTCCCCAGTATTGGAGCATCTAGTCGGGAGAGTCCCAGGACGGCCCCCCCAGTCTTCAGGTGAGTCGGCTGGGGGTGCTGTGATGGAAGGATCTGGTTTGCTGTGTGGCGAACGTGAGAAACTTTTGAATGGATTGAAGGCATTGTTGGCGAGTTTGGAGGCTCCAAGTGGGGGGGAATCGGTTGAAAAGGCATGGACCCCGGGAGCCAATGTGGCTCCTGCTGGGTTGGTCGCATCGGTGAGTGGGGCTGTTTCAGTTTCTCAGGTTTCGGCTGTTTCGGTGACAGGTAGTTCAATCAAAGTGGCTGAGAAAGCTTTGAGGTGAACGTGTTTATGTTCCATAGGTCCATTGGGCATCCATCTTACTTTGGATGTTAAAGAAAAAATCTGGAAGCAGGAGTTCCTAGAGATTTTTTCTTTATTGCCACTTGACCAAGTGGTGGAAATAAAGGAGGATGAAAAATCTGATAAAGGCAAAAAAGAAGAAGAGGATGAAAGGAAGAAGAGGTACAGAAAGTTACCTAAGACCCTTGGAAATTGGTCTAGAGCATTTTGTATACTTGCTAGCATGGTAACGGAGAGGTTTCCGGATCAGGGTGGTTCTTTATTTTGTTACTTTGATGAGATTTCAAATGCTTATCGGACTTATGGTGGTATGGCTTGGTGGCGTTATGACGAGAAGTTTCGTCAGAGGCTGTCTGTTAGACCGGAAATGCATTGGGATGATCGTGATATGGGCATTTGGCTCGAGATCATGACCCCTTTGAGGGGTCAGCCTTTTCATGGGTCAGGGGTCGGATTCTCCGACCCCTGAATTCCCGGCGTAAAGTGAACCGTATGGTGAGTAGTCATGTTAGAAAATTAGGGGGCCTCGCCTTGAGGCATTCAGAGTTTGAAGGGGAATCTGGAAAATGTTTTTTCCTTCGTGATGGGGTTCACCTTAATGAAGTAGGATTGCATTTATTCAATTTCACCCTAAAGGAGGGTATTGAGTTGGCCGCAGCTTCGTTGGGTGGTGCTCAATGCTAGATCGAGCTGTGGCGGGGTGCTTGCCCTGGTTGATGGCTTACGCCATGGTTGGGGTTCATGGTACCTCCTGTTGGGATAGGCAGGAGAGTTGACTTTCATGGGGAGGGGTGCCTTATGGGTGCAGGCACAGAAAAAATGAATTTGGTAGGGCAAGCCCTGGTTTATGGTTTTAAGTTTTAAGAAAAGTTATTTATGTTGTGAATAGTAATAAAATATGCTGCGGCCTTTTTTATCCCAACTCTGGTGTTTGTGTCTTTATTTGGGTTTGGTTTGTTGGGGTGGCGGAATGAATAGACAATTTGGGGTCAAGGAGAACCCCGGACGCAGAAATGAAGGTAGGGGTAATTGACCCCTATTGGCTGAGTGGAGGTCATGGAAAGGACATAGGGGCGTGGCTGGAGGCAAAGTTTTAAATAGTTGGTGGTATAGTGGATTTGCGCCCTTTTTTGTCATACTTACCTGATCTGGAGAAGAACGGCTTAAGTGCCCACCCTTCCCCCCCTTTTTTGTAAAAATAAAATAAAAAAGTAAATAAATAGATAAATAAAATTAAAAGGGTAAATGAGTACACATACTTTAGTTAGAATATAATTGTCGCAGCAGGGGCGGGGTGCTTGCCCTGGGTGATGGCTTACGCCATGGTTGGGGTTCATGGTACCTCTTGTTGGGATAGGCAGGAGAGGTGACTTTCATGGGGAGGCGTGCCTTATGGGTGCAGGCACAGAAAAAATGAATTTGGTAGGGAAAGCCCAGGTTTATGGTTTTAAGTTTTAAGAAAAGTTATTTATGTTGTGAATAGTAATAAAATATGCTGCAGCCTTTTTTATCCCAACTCTGGTGTTTGTGTCTTTATTTGGGTTTGGTTTGTTGGGGTGGCGGAATGAATAGACAATTTGGGGTCAAATCCCTGGTGTTAATATACCCCGCATATCTGTAGGAGTGGGTTCTTGACAGAAAGCGGTAAGGGATTTTTTTACTTCATTCGGCTGAATTACGGTTGCCGTTTTCTGTGTACCGGGCTTATTAAAACAGGGGTATTAGAGGAAGAGCACTATGATTGTTTCCCCACAGGGTTTTTTTTCCATAGAATGTAGTTTTTTTGTTTTAGGTCTGCAGCTGCATATTGTACTTGCAAACAAAGGAAATTATTTCCTCTGATCACTATATGACATGTACCTCTCTGTAGGGTATGTTTTTGCTACAGGGAACTCCTTATTGCAGATGACAGTCCCATTTTTGTGTGCGCGGGTATTGAGCGCACATCGGGTTCTTATATATTTTATTCTATGTACAGTATTGCTTGGGCATATGGCTGTCATATGGAGATTTGGTTTATTTTGCCCTGGCTCCCTTAGTTCCGTTTTGTGTCTTGGCCCAAGGGGGGATTTTGCTCTGTGGAATTTTTTTTCTTCAATATGGGACAGAAGGATTAGAGTTTTGGAAGCCGTTCAGACTGCAGCTTCCTTTTCGTCCTTGTTCTCTGTTATTTCTTTTCTGACATCAACAATGTATAGTCTACATGTTGTTTTGAGAATGGGTTAATTTTTACAGAGAGTATATGGTGTGAAAATAAATGTATTTCTCCTTACAGTTTGATTGTAATTTTTTTCCTGATATCTTTGGGATCTCTGTATGTTATCTGTCTCATACTGAGATGATTTTTTTCTGTCTGTGACATATTTCTGATCCTATTTTAGCATTAGGATCTTATATTATTCTCTCTATTAGGAGAGAGTAACAGTCCCATGTCCAATCCTGAGCACGGGTTTAGTATTATTCCTACTTTTGATTATATCTATCTCTTAGTGAGTAGATGTTCAGGCTAAATCAGAATATATATTTTATGTATCTTATTTTACTGTATTTTTGGTCGCTGATAACATAATTTTCGTCTTATGTCTTAAGTTTGAAGGAGTAATAATATACGCCTAGATTACGAGTCTTGCGTTAAAAAGCAGCATTGAGAGGTCCCAACGCTGCTTTTTAATGCCCGCTGGTATTACGAGTCTTGCAGGTACAGGTGTACCGCTCACTTTTTTTCCGCGACTCGACATACCGCAAATCCACTTAAGTCAATTGCGTATCCTATACTTTCAATGGGATTTTCCTAACGCCGGTATTACGAGTCTTGGAAAAAGTGAGCAGTACACTATCTCCTGTCAAGACTCCAACCGCATTTAAAAGTCAGTAGTTAAGAGTTTTATGGGCTAACGCCGTAACATAAAACTCTTAACTAAAGTGCTAAAAAGTACAATAACACCCATAAACTACCTATTAACCCCTAAACCGAGCCCCCCCCCCCACATCGCAAGCACTTAAATAAAAATTTTAACCCCTAATCTGCCGACCGGACATCGCCGCCACTTTAATAAATATATTAACCCCTAAACCACCACACTTCCGCCTCGCAAACACTAGTTAAATATTATTAACTACTAATCTGCTGCCCCCAACGTCGCCGCCACTATACTAAATGTATTAACCCCTAAACCTAAGTCTAGCCCTAACACCCCCCTAACTTAAATATAATTTAAATAAATCTAAATAAAATTACTGTAATTAACTAAATAATTCCCATTTAAAACTAAATACTTACCTGTAAAATAAACCCTAAGATAGCTACAATATAACTAATAGTTACATTGTAGCTAGCTTAGGGTTTATTTTTTATTTTACAGGCAACTTTGTATTTATTTTAACTAGGTACAATAGTTATTAAATAGCAATTAACTATTTAATAACTACCTAGTTAAAATAAATACAAAAGTACCTGTAAAATAAAACCTAACCTAAGTTACAATTACACCTAACACTACACTATAAATAAATTAATTATCTAAATTAAATTAAATGAATTACAATTAAATAAAATAAACTAAAGTGGGGGGGCGGGGTTCACGGCAGCCATGATCAGCAGCAATTACATGAAGCTCCTCAAGTGAATTTTTTAAATTGTCGCCTATCTCCTTCTAAACTCATTATGCAGTCCTGAAAATTAATGTGCGAATTCGGAAGAAGCCGTGGAGCTAAAATATATCATTATTTTTATGATCCTACCTTCAGGATCCAATCTGATCGGGCTCAGAACATAGGCCGCAGCATACTTACACCCATGCATTTTCCCCCTTGGATATTCCAGCTATCCGAGTAGAGCAGTATTAACCTGCTACATCTTATCTCATAAACAAGAATTTTTCAGAACGTTTTCAATATGGAGGACTTAAGTGACACTCTAAGAGCTAAACTGGAGGATCTAGGGCGCTAGATAGATCATAGATTTGGTGATCTCAAAGGCATATTCAGAACAGTTATGAGTAAGCGGGATGCACTGCTGGAAGCTCCTGGAGCTATTGAGGAGGTTACAGGCACCTCATGGCAAATACAGTATATAGACTTGGGACCAACTTCACTCCAGCATATTATACTGAGTAGTCCCGGCCAGGCGGATGGACATGATGAGATCCGGTATACAGAGCAGCTTAAACAAAACCCACCTCAGATTCTCGATCTTAAGAGTGTGTCATCATCCTTGAATCTATTGGAGAGGGATGCGGCCGGTCCTCCTGGAGATGATGAGGGGTTTGTGGTCAATCAGGGGATGAGAATGCCGGATCCCAGTATCTACTTACCTTTGACCGGAGCTTCAGTTCATGGCCTGTTACAGAGCAGCCACAGCAAGCAATTACTAATAGGTGAGCTGTATGAGCCCAGATCCGCCATGTCTTCTGAACTGCAGCCCTGGATTGATAACCATATTGTAGGAACTTTATTGTGCTCAGAGTGTCAAGTTCCTTACTACCCCAGAGGAGACAATGGATACTACATTTTCGAGTACATGGTTAATAATAATGGAGATCACTGGAGTAACTGCCGATATGGGATTGGATAGTGCTGCGTACCCTTAGGTGCAGATGTAATGAAGCTTCCTGTTGCCCAGTTTGACTTGCCTCTCTATATGATGGCCCTGAAGCTTGATATGTCGCTATCGGGACATACAATTATAGGGAGTTCCTTTGCTAGTAGTCTACACCTAAACCAGGATTGTTTTTTAGTAGCTGTTGGTGTGTTTTATTGCTTATTGTTTATGTCTCCTCTCTAGATGAATGTTGAATATTTTTGCATGTTTTACATTTCAGTATAGCAGTAACGTTCATAGTCATTCCAGCATGACGCTTTTTATTACCACAGCCTGTTATACCCTGTGATAGGAAGATCCTAGGCTCTCTTCCTGCTGATTATCAGGGGTCAGAAATCATTGTAATAAAAGGAAATCTACTATAGACATCTCATTAACCTCATGGATATGTATATATTGTGTTCTCTACCAAATAGTCTGATACTTTTACTTACTTCAGGTACACATATGTTGCTCTAGGTTACCTAGCTAAGTTATTAATATCTAGGAAATTGGGTTGAAATATGCAGGTCTAGGGCTTGATAGCAGGAACACTGTATCAGTCAAATTTGGGCAAATCCCTCTCTCATATGTTATTCTGCCCTGAGGAAACTTATTTCATTAACTTTTACTTTGTTCCAATTGGAACCAGTATGTTTCCTATTATTCTTGTATTCTTATATAAAGTGTTTTATCAGTTCATCTCAACTTCACCAAATACTGGGTCACTATCTAGGCATATAGACACTGAGTGAAACCCCCTGTGTTATTTATGCTTTTTTTGTAGATCCTCCTCACACCAATTAAAAGCATAGGTTTCTGAATGTTTTATATTCACATGTAGTATTATCAGATGAGTATAATGTTTTGAGTGTTTTATATTTGCTTGCAGTATTATCAGGTGGTAATCCTTCCTTTTTGTAAAGAAATGTATCTCTCATCTCAAATTCTACGTCAGTACTCTAAGTAGCTCATTGGCATGTATCATTCTAGTAGGTAGTATACAAGGATAAAGAGATACCGCCATGTTACTGATATATAAGCTAAAATAGTAAGGTATCATTACTATATATGTCATTCATATTTTTAAGTCATGTTATAACTCGGATATGACATGTATGTTCTACAGCTAGTTTCCATTATTCCATATACACATTTTGTACTTATTCCTAATTGTTATGAGGATACTCTGGTATTTGTTATAGCTCCTTCAAAGTGTGTTGTTTTGGAGACGATATGTGTGATGTTTTATTATTAACAGTGTATGACTAAATACCTTAATAAAAAACTTTGATTTAAAAATAAATAAATTAACTAAAGTACAAAAAACACTAAATTACAGAAAATAATAAAATAATTACAAGAATTTTAAACTAATTACACCTACTCTAATCCCCCTAATAAAATATAAAAGCCCCCCAAAATAAAAAAAAGCCCTACCTAAACTAAATTACAAATAGCCCTTAAAAGGGCTTTTTGCGGGGCACTGCCCCAAAGTAATCAGCTCTTTTACCTGTAAAAAAAAAAATACAATACCCCCCCCAACATTACAACCCACCACCCACACACCCAACCCTACTCTAAAACCCACCCAATCCCCCCTTAATAAAACCTAACACTAACCCCTTGAAGATCACCCTACCTTGAGAAAATTTTTGGGTACAGTGTCCCTTTAATAAGTGTAGGTGGTGGCGACATTGGGGCGGCAGAGTAGGGGTTGATAAATATAATGTAGGTGTCGGCCATGTTGGGGGCAGCAGATTATGGGTTCATAGGTATAATGTAGATGTCGGCGGTGTCCGGAGCGGGAGATTAGGGGTTAATAATATAATGCAGATGGCGACGATGTCGGGGTCGGCAGATTAGGGGTTAATAAGTGTAAGATTAGGGGTGTTTAGACTCGGGGTTCATGTTAGGGTGTTAGGTGTAGACATAAAAAGTATTTCCCTATAGGAATCAATGGGGCTGCGTTAAGAGCTGAACGCTGCTTTTTTGCAGGTGTTAGGTTTTTTTTCAGCTGGCTCAGCCCCATTGTTTCCTATGGGGAAATCGCGCATGAGCACGTTTAGCCAGCTCACCGCTACCGTAAGCAGCGCTGGTATTGAGGTGAGATGTGAAGCTAAATTTTGCTCTCCGCTGACTTTTCTGCGGCTAACGCCGGCTTTGTAAAAACCTGTAATACCAGCGTTGTCTTAAGTGAGCGGTGAGAAAAAAATGCTCGTTAGCACTGCAAGCCTTACCGACAAAAACTCGTAATCTAGCCGATAGTGTCTTTCATAGAGAGTTTGTTCTCTATGTATGGAACCTGCATTTATTATATTATATGCAATTCAATTATTAGTCTTTTGGACAAAAATATATTTATTTTTGCCTTATATATTTTATGTATATATAGGAGAGATGATATTTCTCTCT
Source organism: Bombina bombina (assembly GCF_027579735.1). Lineage (NCBI taxonomy): Eukaryota > Metazoa > Chordata > Amphibia > Anura > Bombinatoridae > Bombina > Bombina bombina. Next base: position 480,292,893 of record NC_069505.1, on the reverse strand, counting down.
TACTGGGAGTAGCGTTTTTATTTATATCCCTCAGATTCGATTCTCTGTATTGTACATATGTTTTTTGGCTGATTCTTCCTTTTAGAGAGGAATTTTCAGCACATTTTTCTTGCAGGGCCTTCTTAGCAGTACTGATTGATGAAGAGCATAGTGGTTAAGTAAGCAATGGCTCTCTGGTAGCTCAGTAGAACGTCACTGGGATACAACTTGAGAGACCAGAGTTCAAGACTCCAGACAAATACCTCTTTCCTGCAAGCAATAATGCAAATACAATTAGTTGAGTAAGGGAGAGTTTCTGTATAACACAGTATTCTGTGTCTTATATCCAGGTCCTGCTTAATTTTAGCTTTAATGCCTTTTTGGAATCTCTTATTGAAAAGAGATTGTTTGGGTGGTTGCAGATTGTATTTATATAAAGTACATATTTTCTTTTGTGCATGATTTTCTTGCACATTCTTTGAGACGATTATCCAATCTCTCTCTTATGAGGAGATTATCTTCTAAGACCTGTTGCTGCACGTGTAATTTCTTAGGGAGTTTATTACCTTATCTGTTGGCATTTCATGCTATATAAGCATTACTCGCTTTATAACTCTTTTCCTTTCTAGAGTTTTTTTTAGGATGACATCATCTTTTTTTACCTATGCGATCTGCACTGTCAGCCGCGATCAGTCCTTTAGGCGCGTCTGGACTTATGCGTTATGATTTTTGGTGCAGTGTTCCCCTAATTATGGGTTGGCTGTTTTAAAATATATTGTTCAGCCTTATAAACATCACGTAGATGTACTGATCTTTATTGGGGCATCTTTTGTTTTTTTTAAGAGTTTATTTCCTATCATAAATGTTTCTGTGTCCTAGAAACCTTTTTCGATATTTTCAGGATTTGTTTTTCCTTGGTATAGGCTGCCATCTAGTGACAGTTTCCAGTGGTTTCTCTACTGAGGATAATTTTTTCTTTCTTTAATCATGGAAATAATTTTTGTCTAGTTGTATGCTGGATATTTTATAAGCATTGGGTCTGCTTATTTTATCCTTGGCGACTATGTATACAAAATATTTTTTAGGGATTATTAAGATTTGTATCCCTATTCTTTTCAGTAAAGGCATATTCTGGAGTTTATATAAGACTTAGGACTTATCTTTTCTTTGTCTAATATGCAAATTAAAGTTTTTTTTAGGGAATATTATCTTTTGATGAATTTTCCCTATCCTTTAGGAATTACTTTTACATATATTTTTTTACATTGTGATGTTGCTCTTTGTTTTCCTATTCTGTACAGGAATCAGTGTGAGAGGATTTTTTATCTTCCATTACATGTTTATTACCCTATTTCATGTATGGTCTCATGTATCATAATCTTAGTTTTTTTAGGATACTAATTAAAAAAATTTCTATATTTTATTTAAAGAATTGTATGTTCTCATATACTGTACCTCATATTGAGGTGATTATTGTTCATGTCTGGAACATGTATGGGTTCCATATTATACTTTTAGAGGTGATTTCCTTCCCATCACTCTACAGAGACAGCAATTGTTAAGGTTACCAATGACCTACTTACAGCAAAATCCAAAGGCCACTTCTCTCTGCTTATCCTCCTTGACCTGTCTGCAGCCTTTGACACTGTTGACCACCCTCTTCTGCTCCAAACCCTCCAATCCTTCAGCATCTGTGACACAGCTCTCTCGTGGTTCTCTTCCTATCTGACTAACCGTACATTTAGTGTAGCCTTCCCCGGAGTATCCTCTGCCCCGTTACCACTTTCTGTTGGGGTACCTCAAGGCTCTGTCCTTGGTCCCCTTCTCTTTTCAATCTACACATCGTCACTAGGTTCCTTAATAAAGTCCCATGGGCTTCAATACCATTTGTATGCAGATGACACCCAAATCTACCTCTCTGCACCAGACCTACCTCCTTCCTTACTAACCCGTGCCACTAACTGTCTTTCTCACATCTCATCTTGGATGTCCTCTCACTACCTTAAGCTAAATCTCTCCAAAACTGAACTCCTTATTTTTCCCCCTTCTTCCAATGTCTCCACCCCCAAAATTTCTATAACTGTTGATAATTCCATCATTACCCCTACCCCGCACGCCCGATGTCTTGGGGTCACACTTGACTCAGATCTTTCCTTCACTCCTCACATTCAGTCCTTGGCTAAAGCCTGCCGCTTCCACCTTAAAAACATTGCTAAAATTAGACACAAGATACAACCAAGATTTTAATCCACTCTCTCATCCTTTCCCACCTCGACTACTGCAATTCCATCCTCTCTGGTCTACCTTACTCGCTCTTCATCTGCTGCACCTCTCTGCCAATCCCTTCACTGGCTTCCTCTTGCCTCTAGGATTAAACACAAAATCCTCACCCTGACATATAAAGCTCTCAACTGCACTGCTCCCCCCTACATCTCAGAACTTGTCTCTAGATACTCTCCCTCCTGTCCCCTTCGATCAGCTCAGGATCTCCTCCTCTCTTGTTACTTCCTCACATTCACGTTTACAGGACTTCTCCAGACTGGCCCCCATCTTGTGGAATTCCCTGCCTCGCTCCATAAGACTCTCCCCTAGTTTTAACAGCTTCAAGCACTCCCTAAAAACTCTACTATTCAGGGATGCATACAACCAACACTAACCTTTCCTTTCGCCATTGCTTTCCCCTTGAACCCCTTAGATTGTAAGCCTATGGGCCCAGCTGTTTACAAATCGCTTCATAAGAGCCGACTACAACAGTGAAACTCTCGGCAGGGCCCTCTACCCACTTGACCCCTACAAAAGTTATCCTGTACTCCAACTATGTTTACAGTGCTGCGGAATCTGTTGGCGCTCTACAAATACCTGATAATAATAATAATAATAATAGGAGACAAATGTATATTTATGTCTATGTTTTTTATTTATAGGAATACAATATTTATATTCCCTCATATTGAGGTGACAGTTGCAAATGTCTGTGAACTGTATGTTTTCATGTAAGCATACACAAGGATTTTATATGTTTATTTCTAGCAGGACCCGGTGGCTTATGTTAAGCAGAAAGGAAACCGGCTATCCATCCGCAAATGAATCCAAGAGAGCGGTTAGGTAAGATGCAGAAAAGGTTTATTATTTTCAGGTACAGACAAGGCTTAAAACCAAAAAGAGGGCATGCAGAAAAAATGCACCAAACGGAACTGGTCCGGATGGTTACTGATCAGCAAAGGACATACGCGTTTCGTGAGGGGCTGCCTCATTTGCTCACTGCTTAAAACAAATGCTGTTCTGTAAGCCTATATAGAGGGTTAATTAGTTTAATTAGCCATCAGTGTGATGTTAACTGTTTGATGTAATTTTTAACCCTTCAAACTATATATGCTGCATGAACAGACAGAATAAGTACAGGAATACAATGCTTTATAAAAATGCATTACAGTAAAAATACACAATTTGGATTTACAAATTTTAGTAACATGTGGGCACTATACCATTAAAGGTTAATAATTAATATGTTAAAAGGTAAATACCCCTATAATGACTACAACATATTGAAATATCAAAAGAGCATTATTAATGGTTTACACAGGCTATCAAATATAAAGCAAAAGTATACAATTATACAAACAAATTGACATCTGATTCAATATTTAAACCAAATGGGATCCTGGAATTTACATTAAAGATCCACCTGACCTCTTTCTTACTGAGCTGATATTCCCTATCCCCCCCCCCCTTTTTGAGAAGGGTACATGGTCCACTGCCTGGAAGAAGGCTAGGGAGGAATCTCCCTGGTGTTCAAACTTAAAATGTGATGCCACTGAAGTGAATATATCTGGATCATTTATATCCCTTATATATTCTAATACCCTATCTCTCAACCTTCTTTTCATTTTTCCTAGGTATTGTATTTGGCAGCCTTTACATGTCATGAGGTACACTATGTGTGTGGAATTACAGTTAAGGTTATACAGTGAAACCTGTTTAAGACGGAATGGCATTGGACAACGGAAATTTTCCGTCTTGGACAGGTTTCCGTCTTATACAGTTAGTAACTGATGGAGCATCTTTTGACATGTGCAAATTCAAAAATGGCAGAATAATGTTACTGTATTGGTCATGAAGCCAGTCTGACCTGCCTTGCCGCAAGGGAGCATAGGATTGAATTCCTGACCAATTAGGAAGTCGGGCGGCAGGTAATGACCTGCTGTCCAGCTTCCTGATTGGCTGGGAAGCCATTTCCATGTTCCCTCGCGGTATTGCAGGTCTCCCTCTGACCGTCAGTTCTGGTATCAGAGCATTTTGGCGCAAATGCTCAGGATCAGCACCATATCATAAAGTACCAATATCAGTGCATCCCTAATCAGAATCAATTTCTTGTTTTTCTTGCATTCAAGTAACAAAGACAGTACAATTTTTCTGCTTAATCATTACATTCTTTTATTTAGTTTTTATCTGGATTGCCTTTTTTTTCTCTAACACAGAAAATGGGTGAAAAAACATAAATTGTATACAAACACAGTACAGTACTGTATTAAAAGATTATGTGTTGCATCAATTACCGTTCAGTAATACAGTACACAAACTTTAAGTCTTCTAAACTGTACCTGTACAGTATGCAGTACAAAGACATCTACAGGTGCAGTATCTATTGTGCACAATTACCACAGATACAGGTACAGTAATCACACCTTATGCAAACATTTTAAATACTGTAAAATGTACAGTAAAATACTGTAAAAATAAAAATACAGGTACAGTACTGTACATGCTTTTTATTTTTTAGTGTACACCTGTACTGTACAATACTGTATCTGGATTTATTTTTACAGTTCTGTACTACAGTACTTTTTTATTCTAACATTAAATGGAACAGTACTGAACATTATTACCGGTAAAAGATTAACTGTAATTGTTGCATCAACTTGGTTCACAATTACAGTAATACAGTACACAAACTTAAACTCTTCTAAGTACAGTACAATCACAGCTACAGTATCTATTATGCGCAATGCCCACTAATACAGTAATCACATTCACATACAGTAATATGCAAACATTTTAAACTACAGTACTGTAAATACTGTCCAGTAAAATATTGAAAATAAAAATACCTGTGCAAGTACTGTTAATAAAATACAGTACAGTACTGTAAATAAAAATACAGGTACTGTACTCTACCTGTATGTACTTTTAATTTTTTTAGTGTACACCTGTTCTATACACCTGTTCTATACAGTACAGTATCTGGATTTATTTCTACAGTACTGTACTTCAGTACTTTTTTTATTCTAACAGAAAATGGAACAGTACTGAACATTATTAAAAGATTCATTGTTGCATCAACTTTGTTCATAATTACTGTACTGTAATACACAAACTTCAACTCTTCTAAATACTGTACTGTACAGTACAATTATAGGTACAGTATCTATTGAGCGCAATGCCCACTAATAATCACATCTTATGCAAACATTTTAAAGTACAGTACTTTAAATAAAATATGTACAGTACTGTAAATAAAAAAACAGTACAATTACTGTAAATAACATAATGTACCTAAAATAGTGTACAACTACTGAAAATAAAATTCTGTAAATAAAAACACAGGTACTGTACTCTACCTGTACATACCTTAACATTTTTAGTGTACACCTGTACAGTACAGTACTGTATATGGATTTATTTTACAGTACTTTACTTCAGTACTTTTTCATTCTAAAAGAAAATTGCTCTGAAGACATGAACTACCTGTATATTCTATACAAATACAGTACTGAACATTATTAAGTGTAAAAGATTAATTGTTGCATCAACTTGGTTCACAATTACAGTAATACAGTACACAAACTTAAACTCTTCTAAGTACAGTACAATCACAGCTACAGTATCTATTGTGCGCAATGCCCACTAATACAGTAATCACATTCACATACAGTAATATGCAAACATTTTAAACTACAGTACTGTAAATACTGTCCAGTAAAATATTGAAAATAAAAATACCTGTGCAAGTACTGTTAATAAAATACAGTACAGTACTGTAAATAAAAATACAGGTACTGTACTCTACCTGTATGTACTTTTAATTTTTTTAGTGTACACCTGTTCTATACAGTACAGTATCTGGATTTATTTCTACAGTACTGTACTTCAGTACTTTTTTATTCTAACAGAAAATGGTACAGTACTGAACATTATTAAAAGATTAATTGTTGCATCAACTTTGTTCACAATTACTGTAATACAGTAAACATTTTAAAGTACAGTACTGTATAGTTTTTTGTATCCAATCCAGTACTGTACTTTAAATTTTTTTTTAGCTGCAGATGAAGACAATGTTTACATACTGTACTTTAAAATGTTTGTACTGTACTGTTGCTGGAGAGGTCTTGCTTGAAGGTCCGGATACAGAATGATCTGGAACAGGCCAGTGTGTTCTAAAACAGGGAAATACAGTAGTTAGTCATCAGAAATAATGATCATAAACAAAACATTCAACAGTACTGTTAAATAATGTACAGTACTGTACTAAAAAACAGTACAGTACTGTATTTAAGCTTTACATACTCTTATACAGTACTGTACTGTATTTAGATAGTGTACTACAGTTACTGTCTACTGTATGTTTTTACTGTACATACCTGTACCTTTATTGGTTTTCTTGTCCCCACAGTGCCAATAATGTTGCTTGTTTTCTTGGGGCATTGGTTATCCTTTTTTCAATTAAATGTCTAGTGGATGTTATTGGTTCTAGAAGCTCCGGGCAGTTATTAAATAATGCAAACTCTTGCAACTGGTGAACTATCTCTAGAGCATCTTGGTAGCTTTTGATTGCTGGCTCACTGGGAATTTCTGTGGTTTCAGCACTTTGATCGTCATCCATGTTCTCATCACTATCTTGTTGTTGATCTATAAGTTCCACAGCATTTGTAAATGTGCTTTCTGTCGCAAGTTCTTTGTCTATGTCAATGTAACGGTCTATTTCACTGTCAACAAGACCTCCTTGCTGGAATAATGAACGAATATCATTGTTTTCTTCTACAGTCACCTGTATTATTTCTGGCAATTCTTCATTATCGTTCCTGTTTGAATTAGAGAAACCAGCTTTTACAAAGCACTTGCAAATTGTATCAGCAGAAATAGACTTCCATGCCATAGAAATCCAGTTGACAGCATCAAGGACTGTTATGGACTTGACAAGCTGGTGTACATTTTGTGTGGTAGAAATGTTTGCAACCAAGGACTGTAGCAATAATTTTCTATAGTGTGTCTTCATCGTGTAGATAACACCTTGGTCCATTGGCTGTGTTACGCTTGTTGTGTTTGCAGGGAACCAGGCTAATTTTACATTGCTAAGTTTCAGATGTGGATGGCAGGTAGCGTTATCCAAAAACAGGATGACTTTATGACCTTCTCTCTTCATTTTTCTGTCAAAAATCTTGAGCCATTCAGACATTAGTTCTGCTGTCATCCAGGCTTTTTTATTTGCACGCCAAATAACGGGAAGCTGTGTAGTGTCTATGTTTTTGAAGCAACGTGGCTTTGCTGCCTTACCAATCACAAGAGGCTTCTCCAATCTCCCATCCATGTTTCCACAGAGGAACACCGTCAATCTTTCCTTGGATAACTTTCCTCCTGTGCATTTTTCACGTTTAACAGCCAGAGTTTTTGAAGGTAGCAACCTAAAGAATAGGCCAGTTTCATCGCCATTGTAGATATCTTTTGTAGCGTATGGTTCCTTAAGCATTTTGAGCTTTTCTTCCCATTGGCTAACAGTTTCTTGATCTACATCCTTTGCTTCTCCACATATTTCATTCCATACAATGCAATGCCTCCTTTTAAAACTTTCCAACCAGCCGTTAGATGCCTTAAAATCTGTTTTGCCTAATTCTTTGGCTAGTGCGAGGGCTTGTGTTTGTAGTATAAGACCAGAAATTGGTACATTTTTAGAGCGTGCAGCTACAAACCATTCCCACAGGAGCTTGTTTAAATCTTCATTTCCAGTTGCCTTCGCTTTCCTCTTCACTTCGCCATTGCCAGCTAACCATTCTTCCATGATTTTCTCTTTATTTTTGATAGCTTCATAAATTTGTGTTTTGCCACACTTAAATTTCTCAACACATTGTTTTACAGACAACTTATCTTTTGTGTAGGCCTCAATCACTTTAACTTTCATAGCAAGAGTAAGAGTGTTGCACTTTCTAGGAGCCATTCTTTGTCACACACCTCTTAAGTCTCTTAAGTTTCAGGGTCCTTCCAACACCCCTTCCGCTTCGTTCCCACACCACTAACGTTTCAGCGTCCTTACAACACCCCTTCTGCTTCCTTCCCACACCACTAACGTTTCTGCATCCTTCTCACATCACTTCCGTGTCAGCGTCTGTTCCAATACCCCTTCCGCTTCCTTCCCACACCACTTAACACCCCTTCCGCTTCCTTCCCAAACCACTTAACACCCCTTCCGCTTCCTTCCCACACCACTAACGCTTCTGCGTCCTTCTCTCATCACTTCCGTGTCAGCGTCTGTTCCGTCGTCTTGTTCTTACCTCACTTCCGTTCCGCGTTACATTTTCCGGCTTATCCAGGTTTTCCGGCTTATCAAGGTAAGTGAACCAAATGTATGCGTAATTAACACTGTGACCACTTTCCGTTTCCACGTTGGACAGTTTCCGGCTTATCCAGGTAGTAAAACAATGAAAGTATACACTAAGCGCTGGGACGGAGGGATATTTCCGACATGGACAGGTTTCCGTGTTATACAGGGTCCGTCTTGGACAGGTTTCACTGTACCTAATTGTCTATTGTTTTCCAGTACTGTTTGATTGAAAAGTATTCCCTTCAGTGATGTGATCACAAGTAATGCACCTAGTGCCTCTGCATTTAAAGCAACCAAATCTTATTGGTAATGTTTAATTTGGTGTGTGGTGATATGAGTGCAGGACTCAACTGGGCTACCCCTAATTCTGATATTCTCCCAGTATCAGAAAATATAGAAATCTAAAGCAAATGGGGGAGGGGTGCGCTCAAAGAACAGAGCAGTGAGTAGGACTACCTATAAATGCTTACAGGCTGGAAAAAATATGATCTAATCCGTGAGGGAATACTATCACACTGTGTGTGTATTTAGGTAAAAATAAAATTATAATGCGAAACAATATACAGTGAAACCTGTCCAAGACGGATGTTAAAAGTTGTGGCCACAACTATTTGTATGGGATCCGAGGAGCTAACTTCCAATATATATAGCTTGTTATAATCCCGTAATTCAAACTGAGTTATACAAAGTTATTTTGGTTGCTCACCCCTACCGGACTACCGATATCCCTTACCTCCTCTTCAAATTTTGTGGGTTATGGGAAGGCTATAACTGTCCCGGGATGGTGTCACTGTTCGGCGTGTTGCCATGTAAGCCAAAGTCAGTTGTGATGGTTTGTTATAGTCGGCGTCTCACCTTTGAATTTCCCGGTCAGTCCTTCCTACCCTGACGTGTACACAGAGTAATCACGTGATCCTCGGAGGTCCAATCGGATAGCCGGATCGTGGGGGGAGTGGTGCAGTAGCGGTTCTGTGAGGTTTTCTCGCTGGAGCCAAATTCGGTCACACTAGATTGTCAAAATCTACGCGTTTCAGCGCTGGGTATGCGCCTTTATCAAGACTTTTTACTCAGTTTGAATTACGAGATTATAACAAGCTATATATATTGGAAGTTAGCTCCTCAGATCCCATACAAATAGTTGTGGCCACAACTTTTAACATCTTACACATCACGCTGAACTGCAATTGTGATATTGTTGATCAAGGACTTATTCATACGGACAAGAGTGTCCTTTTAATATAACAGCTATTTTTAGCGCTTTTATTGTCTATGCTCACAAAGCTATTTTATCATTATCGACACAGTGTATCATTTCATTTGCTTATGTATTGCTATGTGTCAACCTTCATAATAATTGTGTATTAATTGTTTTAATTATTTGGATGTATTTACCTATATACATATTATCTGTATAACAGATTCCCATGAGGACCTTTCGTAGTAAAATATTTTACTCATAACCTGCACCAGCTTTATAATTTTCACTCTTTGATTATTGCTTTCTTGGATCACATTTATATTGTATTTATACAGTATAACATTTGTATCACATCTATATTGGATTACACATTGCATCTATATTGTACTTAACCATTGAGGACCCACGAGTATATCAATCACGGCAACAACTCACTTGATAGTGTCACACCAACATAGGTCAAACATTTGTATCACATCTATATTGGATTACACATTGCATCTATATTGTATTTAACCTTTTGAGGACCCACCAGTATATTAACTGCCACTAATATATTACTAGTCATTTAATCACGGCAAACTACTCACATAAGTAAACATAGGTTTGTCATTATTTAATGAGCCTTCAGCACACACAGACACCAGATATATTGTATCGCATTATATATTGTTTCGCATTATAATTTTATTTTTACCTAAATACACACACAGTGTGATAGTATTCCCTCACGGATTAGATCATATTTTTTCCAGCCTGTAAGCATTTATAGGTAGTCCTACTCACTGCTCTGTTCTTTGAGCGCACCCCTCCCCCATTTGCTTTACAAATCTTATTGGTAACCAAGTACCTTTTTTGATTTCTGGTAAAAAAGAGGGGGATACATAGTTTTGGATACTTTTTGCCTTTCTGGACACATATTTTATTCCACTAGAAACCACTTTCTCCAGAACAGGGTCAGTTTGTAAAATTGTAGGCTTTCTCGTACAATATCACAAATCTTTTTGTACTCCTTACTGTAAGGGGTACTGAACACCACTTTATTAGACATGCTTTGTTTGTGTGGGGATCTATGACTTCCCTTCTTATATTGTAATAGGGACTCACGTGGCATACAGTCCACAATCTGTTTAGTTTCTGCTAATAACTGGTTACTGTAACCCTTATCTTGAAGTCTCTTACACAGATCCTCACTTTGTTTTTTGTATAAGGTTTCACTAGAGCAAATTATCCTTGCTCTAATAAATTGACCCTTTGGAATGGCTTTTAGTACATGTCGAGGGTGACAAGATCTATAATTTAGAATAGTGTTGCCACTTGTGGGTTTTCTGTATAAATCTGTCACAATTTTGTCACTCTCAACCGATACCACAATATCAAGAAATTCAATCCTCGTAGGGTTCTGACATCCAACGAAGCTCAAATTGTAATCATTACAGTTCAAATACTGAATGAAGTTAGATGCTAACACCTCATCTCCATCCCACACCAGAAGCAGGTCATCAATATAATGACCAAAGTAAATTATATGTTCCTTGAAGGGATTACTATCTGCATAGACGTGAAGCAGCTCCCACCATCCCATATAGAGATTGGCATAGGAGGGGGCGAACTTCACCCCCATAGCTGTTTCACGTCTCTGCAGATAGTAGGACCCCTCAAACAAAAAATAATTATGAGTTAATAGAAACTCCAAACTCAAAATTATAAAATGTTTAAGGTCCTCAGAAAAACCAGACATTCTGTCTAAAATATTAGAAATTGACCTTAGACCTGTCTGGTGTGGGATGGAGGTATATAGTGAGGCCACATCTACTGTAATGAACCTGTATGTAGGCTTCCATTTAATAGTTTGTAATGTACTAAGGACCCGGTGGCTTATAGCTGAACTGTATTTGGTCCTGTTCTGGCTGAATCATTTCCACGGTTTCTGGTGGAAATGGGGCCTTTCTGTCTCTGGACTAGGAGGGTAGATGCAAGGGTCGACAAAGGCTCATTTTCCTGCATTCTGTCTTTTCTACGGCAGGGCCTGGAGAAGGACTTGTCAGTCAGTTCTCTGAAAGGTCAGGTTTCTGCCTTTTCGATTCTACGTCTGTCGGTCTTGCCAGATGTTCAATCCTTCTTCAGGATTTGATCAGGATCAGGCCTGTATCTAATCAGTTGCTCCTCCATGGAGCCTTATTCTTGTTCTTAAGGTTCTGCAGCAGGCTCCATTTGAGCCTCTGTACTCTGCTGATATTAAACTTTTATCTTGGGAAGTTTTCAGAGCTTTCAACTCTGCAGTGTGATCATGCAGATAAGGCTATCCTTCGTACCAAATTAGGTTTTCTTCCTAAGGTGGTATCGTACCACAATATTCTCATGAACTTGTCGTGCCTTCGTTCTGTCTTAAATCTTCTTCTCAGAAGAAATGTTTGTTTCACAACCTGGATGTTGTGCGTGCCCTGAGAATTTATTTGCCGGCAACTTTAAATTTTCCGTCAATCTACTGCCTTTTCTTGTTATATTCTCTAGTTATCAGAAGAGCCAGTAGGCTACTTCTTTTACTATTCTTCTGGCTGAAAAGTGTTATTCAGTTGGCATACGAGACAGTTGGACAACAGCCTTCTGAGAGAATTTTGGTTCTTTCCACTAGAGCTGTCTCCTTTTCAGGGGCCTTTAAAGATGAGGCCTCTGTGGAACAGTTTTGCAAGGTCCACTGAGTCCTTGTTGCAAATATTTTTTTGATGATTTTGCCTCAATTGAGGCTTCTTTTGGGAGGAAAGTTCTTCAAGCGGTGGTGCCTTCTGTTTAGGTTTGCCTGTCTTGTTCTCCCTCCCTTCCATTCTGTGTCCTCTAGCTTGGGTATTGGTTCCCACTAGTAATTGAATGGCTTTGTGGACTCTCCATGCCATTGGAAAGAAAACATTTATGCTTACCTGATAAATTATTTTCTTTCCTGGCATGGAGAGTCCACGACCCACGCTTGATTTATTTTCAAGACTGCTTTTGCCATTTTCTAAACTTCAGGCACCTCTATACCCTTTGGGGGTGTTATTTGCCTCCAACTGGTGTCCAGGAGTTGAATTCCCACTAGTAATTGAATGGATTTGGGGACTCTCCATGCCAGGAAAGAAAATTATTTATCAGGTAAGCATAAATGTTTTCACATATACAGAGCTTTCCTAACCTCACAGGTCTCTTCTTCACAAGTACAGAGCTTTGATAACCTCACAGGTCTCTTCTTCACATGTACAGAGCTCTAACCTCACAGGTCTCTTCTTCACATGTACAGAGCTCTAACCTCACAGGTCTCTTCTTCACATGTACAGAGCTTTCCTAACCTCACAGGTCTCTTCTTCACATGTACAGAGCTTTGATAACCTCATAGGTCTCTTCTTCACATGTACAGAGCTTTCATAACCTCACAGGTCTCTTCTTCACATGTACAGAGCTTTCCTAAACCTCACAGGTCTCTTCTTCACATGTACAGAGGTTTCCCAAACCTCACAGGTCTCTTCTTAACATGTACAGAGCTTTCCCAAACCTCACAGGTCTATTCTTCACATGTACAGAGCCTTCCCAAACTTCTCAGGTCTCTTCTTCACATGTACAGAGCTTTCCTAACCTCACAGGTCTCTTCTTCACATGTACAGAGCTTTCCCAAACCTCACAGGTCTCTTCTTCACATGTACAGAGCTTTCCTAACCTCACAGGTCTCTTCTTCACATGTACAGAGCTTTCCCAAACCTCACAGGTCTCTTCTTCACATACACAGAGCTTTCCCTAACCTCACATGTCTCTTCTTCACATGTACAGAGCTTTCCTAACCTCACAGGTCTCTTCTTCACATGTATAGAGCTTTCCCAAACCTCACAGGTCTCTTCTTCACATGTACAGAGCTTTCCTAACCTCACATGTCTCTTCTTCACATGCACAGAGCTTTCCCTAACCTCACAGGTCTCTTCTACACATGTACAGAGCTTTCCCTAACCTCACAGGTCTCATTTTCACATGTACAGAGTTTTCCCTAACCTCACAGGTCTCTTCTTCACATGTACAGAGCTTTCCCTAACCTCACAGGTCTCTTCTTCACATGTACAGAGCTTTCCCAAACCTCTCGGGTCTCTTCTTCACATGTACAGAGCTTTCCCAAACCTCACAGGTCTCTTCTTCACAAGTACAGAGATTTCCTAAACCTCACAGGTCTCTTATTCACATGTACAGAGCTTTCCCTAACCTCACAGGTCTCTTCTTCACATGTACAGAGCTTTCCCAAACCTCACAGGTCTCTTCTTCACAAGTACAGAGCTTTCCTAAACCTCACAGGTCTCTTCTTCACATGTACAGAGCTTTCCCTAACCTCACAGGTCTCTTCTTCACATGTGCAGAGTTTTCCCAAATCTCACAGGTCTCTTCTTCACATGTACAGAGCTTTCCTAAACCTCACAGGTCTCTTCTTCACATGTACAGAGCTTTCCCTAACCTCACAGGTCTCTTCTTCACATGTACAGAGCTTTCCCAAATCTCACAGGTCTCTTCTTCACATGTACAGAGCTTTCTCAAACTTCACAGGTCTCTTCTTCACATGTACAGAGCTTTCCTAACCTCACAGGTCTCTTCTTCACATGTACAGAGCTTTGATAACCTCATAGGTCTCTTCTTCACATGTACAGAGCTTTCATAACCTCACAGGTCTCTTCTTCACATGTACAGAGCTTTCTCTAACCTCACAAGTCTCTTCTTCACATGTACAGAGCTTTCCCAAACCTCTCAGGTCTCTTCTTCACATGTACAGAGCTTTCCCAAACCTCACAGGTCTCTTCTTCACAAGTACAGAGCTTTCCTAACCTCACAGGTCTCTTCTTCACATGTACAGAGCTTTCCCTAACCTCACAGGTCTCTTCTTCACATGTACAGAGCTTTCCCAAACCTCTCGGGTCTCTTCTTCACATGTACAGAGCTTTCCCAAACCTCACAGGTCTCTTCTTCACATGTACAGAGCTTTTCCAAACCTCACAGGTCTCTTCTTCACAAGTACAGAGCTTTCCTAAACCTCACAGGTCTCTTCTTCACATGTACAGAGCTTTCCCTAACCTCACAGGTCTCTTCTTCACATGTACAGAGCTTTCCCAAATCTCACAGGTCTCTTCTTCACATGTACAGAGCTTTCCTAAACCTCACAGATCTCTTCTTCACATGTACAGAGCTTTCCCTAACCTCACAGGTCTCTTCTTCACATGTACAGAGCTTTCCCAAATCTCACAGGTCTCTTCTTCACATACACAGAGCTTTCCCTAACCTCACATGTCTCTTCTTCACATGTACAGAGCTTTCCTAACCTCACAGGTCTCTTCTTCACATGTATAGAGCTTTCCCAAACCTCACAGGTCTCTTCTTCACATGTACAGAGCTTTCCTAACCTCACAGGTCTCTTCTTCACATGCACAGATCTTTCCCTAACCTCACAGGTCTCTTCTACACATGTACAGAGCTTTCCCTAACCTCACAGGTCTCATCTTCACATGTACAGAGTTTTCCCTAACCTCACAGGTCTCTTCTTCACATGTACAGAGCTTTCCCTAACCTCACAGGTCTCTTCTTCACATGTACAGAGCTTTCCCAAACCTCTCGGGTCTCTTCTTCACATGTACAGAGCTTTCCCAAACCTCACAGGTCTCTTCTTCACAAGTACAGAGATTTCCTAAACCTCACAGGTCTCTTATTCACATGTACAGAGCTTTCCCTAACCTCACAGGTCTCTTCTTCACATGTACAGAGCTTTCCCAAACCTCACAGGTCTCTTCTTCACAAGTACAGAGCTTTCCTAAACCTCACAGGCCTCTTCTTCACATGTACAGAGCTTTCCCTAACCTCACAGGTCTCTTCTTCACATGTACAGAGTTTTCCCAAATCTCACAGGTCTCTTCTTCACATGTACAGAGCTTTCCTAAACCTCACAGGTCTCTTCTTCACATGTACAGAGCTTTCCCTAACCTCACAGGTCTCTTCTTCACATGTACAGAGCTTTCCCAAATCTCACAGGTCTCTTCTTCACATGTACAGAGCTTTCTCAAACTTCACAGGTCTCTTCTTCACATGTACAGAGCTTTCCTAACCTCACAGGTCTCTTCTTCACATGTACAGAGCTTTGATAACCTCATAGGTCTCTTCTTCACATGTACAGAGCTTTCATAACCTCACAGGTCTCTTCTTCACATGTACAGAGCTTTCTCTAACCTCACAAGTCTCTTCTTCACATGTACAGAGCTTTCCCAAACCTCTCAGGTCTCTTCTTCACATGTACAGAGCTTTCCCAAACCTCAGAGGTCTCTTCTTCACAAGTACAGAGCTTTCCTAACCTCACAGGTCTCTTCTTCACATGTACAGAGCTTTCCCTAACCTCACAGGTCTCTTCTTCACATGTACAGAGCTTTCCCAAACCTCTCGGGTCTCTTCTTCACATGTACAGAGCTTTCCCAAACCTCACAGGTCTCTTCTTCACATGTACAGAGCTTTCCCAAACCTCACAGGTCTCTTCTTCACAAGTACAGAGCTTTCCTAAACCTCACAGGTCTCTTCTTCACATGTACAGAGCTTTCCCTAACCTCACAGGTCTCTTCTTCACATGTACAGAGCTTTCCCAAATCTCACAGGTCTCTTCTTCACATGTACAGAGCTTTCCTAAACCTCACAGATCTCTTCTTCACATGTACAGAGCTTTCCCTAACCTCACAGGTCTCTTCTTCACATGTACAGAGCTTTCCCAAATCTCACAGGTCTCTTCTTCACATGTACAGAGCTTTCTCAAACCTCACAGGTCTCTTCTTCACATGTACAGAGCTTTCCTAACCTCACAGGTCTCTTCTTCACATGTATAGAGCTTTGATAACCTCATAGGTCTCCTTCACATGTACAGAGCTTTCATAACCTCACAGGTCTCATCTTCACATGTACAGAGCTTTCTCTAACCTCACAGGTCTCATCTTCACATGTACAGAGCTTTCCCTAACCTCACAGGTCTCTTCTTCACATGTACAGAGCTTTCCCTAACCTCACAGGTCTCTTCTTCACATGTACAGAGCTTTCCCAAACCTCACAGGTCTCTTCTTCACATGTACCGAGCTTTTCCAAACCTCACAGGTCTCTTCTTCACATGTACAGAGCTTTCCCAAACCTCACAGGTCTCTTCTTCACATGTACAGAGCTTTCCCAAACCTCACAGGTCTCTTCTTCACATGTACAGAGCTTTCCCAAACCTCACAGGTCTCTTCTTCACATGTACAGAGCTTTCCCAAACCTCACAGGTCTCTTCTTCACATGTACAGAGCTTTGATAACCTCATAGGTCTCTTCTTCACATGTACAGAGCTTTCCCAAACCTCACAGGTCTCTTCTTCACATGTACAGAGCTTTCCCAAACCTCACAGGTATCTTCTTCACATGTACAGAGCTCTCCTAAACCTCACAGGTCTCTTCTTCACATGTACAGAGCTTTCCAAACCTCACAGGTCTCTTCTTCACATGTACAGAGCTTTCCCAAACCTCACAGGTCTCTTCTTCAAATGTACAGAGCTCTCCTAAACCTCACAGGTCTCATCTTCACATGTACAGTTTTCCCATACCTCACAGGTTCTCTTCTTCACATGTACAGAGCTTTCCCTAACCTCACAGGTCTCTTCTTTATATGTACAGAGCTTTCCTAACCTCACAGGTCTCTTCTTCACATGTACAGAGCTTTCCTAACCTCACAGGTCTCTTCTTCACATGTACAGAGCTTTCCTAACCTCACAGGTCTCTTCTTCACATGTGCAGAGCTTTTTTAACCTCACAGGTCTCTTCTTCACATGTACAGAACTTTCCTAAACCTCCCAGGTCTCCTCCTTGTATTGAACATTTCCTATCTCTGCCATCTGTCCTATCTAATAAACCCAGCAGGTAATTTATAAATAGCTGTCCTGATTCCTGCTGATGCTAACAACTTGTGTGATGTCTCATATTATTAAGGTCACTTGCTCACTGCAGCTAAGAGCTGGCTGTCGTCACAACATCAGGGGCTTGTTTATTCTTAAAACATTGTGACAAAGACACAGCTCTCTGTCATGCTCTCCAGGGCTACCTAACATTTACCAATTAAACTTTCTCGTTATTAATTTACTAGCCATCATTGATGTGACACCACGATTTAATGAAAAATAACAAACAATAGCACTGCTGTGCTGTAAAACAATGTCCTGACATTATGTATTACTCAGTATAGCTTTCAGCTAGATCCCCGTCATGCTTCTGTAAATGAATATTGTTACTTTACAGGCTGATCTCATGTCACTTTACATTCCGTCAGAAGTGGACAATGGCACCAGCCGGCCTTTATATTATGGCGCAAAACAAATGCCTCACCTTAAAGGGACAGGAAACCCAAACATTTTCTTTCATGATTTGGATAGGACATATACATTTGAACAACATTCCAATTTACTGCTATTATAAAATTTGCTTCATTCTTTTGTTATCCTTTGCTGAAGGAACAGCAGTGCACTAATGACAGCAAGATGAACACATCTAGTTAGCCAATCATGAGACAAATGTTTGCAGGCACCAATCGACAGCTAGCTCCCACTAGTGTAGGATATGTGTGTATTCTTTTTCATTAATGGATACCAAGAGAACAAAGCACATTTGAAAATAGAAGTGAATTTAAAAGTGTCTTAAAATTATATGTTCTAAAGTTTAATTTTGACTTTCTTTTCCCTTTAATTATGTCCACAATATTATATTTCTACAATTTCAAAGCTATGACATCACCAACAATACTATTATAGCCAAAATGAGGCTGGCAAAGATTTAGATGTAAGAAAAGCTTTAAACTTTGATAAGGTTTAAGATAGGGGTTAGACATTAAAGGGACACTAAACCCAATTTTTTTTCTTTCATGATTCAGATAGCGCATGCAATTGTAATCAACTTTCTAATCTACTCCTATTATCAAATGTTTCTTTATTTTCTTGCTATCTTTATTTAAAAAGCAGGAATGTAATGCATAGGAGCCGGCCCATTTTTGGTTGAGAACCTGGGTTATGCTTGCTTATTGGTGGGTAAATGTAAGCCTCCAATAAGCAAGCGCTATCCATGGTGCTGAAAATGGCCTGGCTGCTAAAATGGCCTGGCTGCTAAGATTTACATTCCTGCTTTTAAAATAAAGATAGCAAGAGAATGAAGAAATATTGATAATAGGAGTAAATTAGAAAGTTGCTTGAAATTCCATGCTCTAACCATGAAAGAAAAAAAATTGGGTTTGCATTAAAGGGACAGTCTACTTGATTATGTGTATTGTTTAAAAAGACAGATAACACCTTTACTACCCATTCCACAGCTTTGCATAATCAACATTGTTATATTAATATACTTTATAACATCTAAACCTCTGCCTGTTGCTAAGCCCTTGCAGGCCGTCTCTTATCTCAGTGCATTTTAATAGCGTTTTACAGCCAGACAGTGCTAGTTCATGTGTGCCATATAGATAACATTGTGCTCACTCCTGTGGCGTTATGCAGAAACAGCACTGTTTGTCTAAAAAGCAAGTTTGTAAAAAGCACTGAGTTAAAGGGACATAATACTCATATGCTAAATCACTTGAAACTGATGCAGTATAACTAGGGTTGCCACCTTTTGCCCAGAAAATTCCTGGACACTTTTTAAGTGGGCGTGGAGAGGGTGTGGCTTGGGGCATGGCTTGGGGCGTGGCTTCTCGCAGCCTCAAATTCATTATGAAATCAATATATATATAATTACACACACTTGCATATTTACCATAATCCCTGAAATGATGCAAATATAAAAAATATTACCAACTTCATCCTTTGGCTTGGCAATATGATTTAATAATGTACAAGTAGGTGATAAATTTGATTAATACTATTTGCCTGCACGTGCTTTCCTCAGCATTTAAAGTTGATCACATGACCATACACCTAAAAGTCATGTGATCCAAGTGAAAGCAGAGTATTATACTATTAGGGTGACTCACTAGCATTTCTATAAAGTCCCCCTAAACCCCACAGATAAGGGTACTGACCTTTCTCAGCCGGGGCAGACATGTCTGTTTCTGTCTGTACCTGCAAAGATGTCAAAAAAGAGATCACTGACTGCATTAGCAGAGCCAGAGCCCCACCTGTACAGGAGTCACACAGAGCAACACAAACAATCACACAGCAATTCCTACCTCACACGACAAATCTTGCAAATAAAATGCACAAGTCAAACAGCAGCACCAGAAACAACATAATGTCACTCAGTGGCACAAACAGCTATAGCACTTGGTGTTACAGTTATACACAGTACTAATATCAGCACACACAAGTCTCACAAAACAATAGACTTACCCTGTAATACACAGGCAAGGAAACACCCTGAGCTAATAGCAAAATCTCCTAACCATGCCCACTGGGGGAGCACGGAGCCCCGCGGCTCAGCCTCCTGTGATGATGTCATCGATCGGCTCCATACAAAGAGGATCAGCCGTACTGGTACCTAAGCCCCGCCCTTATCACAGTAAATTGTGCTCTACATATTTACCCACTCGGTACAATGCCACCTACACACTACTGTAATACTAACCCCCCCCCCCCTCGTTTTGTACAAATTTTCAGGCACATTGCCTTGAGGCCCCACCCAGCAAAGTTTTTAAAAATAAAATAAAAAAAAAAGTTTTGTGATTGACAGGTAGCTGGGCAGGGCGGAACATTGAAGGCTACTTCCGGGACATGGGACATACTGTCCCAGACCGGGACTGTCCCGGTGAGACCGGGGAAGGTGGCAACCCTAAGTATAACTGTAAAAAGCTGACAGGAAAATATCACCTGAGTATCTCTATGTAAAAAAGGAAGATATTTTACATCACAATTTCCTCAGCTCAGCAGAGTAAGTTCTGTGTAAAAAGTTATACTCAGCTGCTGCTCAGCTGCAGGTAAAAAAAATAATAATGAAGAAATGAACAGCAGCCAATCAGCATCAAAAGTGCTGAGGTCATGAACTCTTTTACTGTGATCTCATGAGATTTCACTTAACTCTTATGAGATTTCATAGTAAACTTCCTTAAACTGAATAGGGAAATAATATGAGTGTGCACGAGGCTCACTCCCTTGCCTGTCCTAGGACAGACATACTGATTTGCTGCTTAAAGTCCTTTACAATGGGGTTTGAATACTTAGGACATTTTGAGGTAAAATATCTTTCTTTTTTACATAGAGATGTTTAGGTGATATTTTCTAGTCAGCTTTTTACAGCTATGCTGCATCACTTTCAAGTGTTTCAACAATTATAAATATGTTCAAAGAGACTGTCCCTTTAAGGTTAGGGTAGGGGCTGAGCTCAAGACGAGGATTAGGGTTCTGAGAGCAGGGTATGTCAATTACCCAGAATAGCCACGTTTTATTTTATGTCTGGTGCTTCAGAGATAGTGGAGAGGGTAAACAGGCTCGCACCGCAAGGGCTTAAAAGCAGCAATTCGCAGCTTTGTACTTTGAGTACATTGCCTCCTTTTGCACAGTGATTGATTCACAATTTACAATGCAATTTCTAGTATTTTAAAGCACAGAAATAAATACACACACATTCATAAGACTTACATTAAAGGGATATAAAACCCATTTTTTTTTTCTTTCATGATTCAGCTAGAGCAGCAATGTATATATCAACTTTCTAATTTACTCCTGTTATCAATTTTTCTTTGTTCCCTTGCTATCTTTATTTGAAAAAGCAGAAATCTAAGCTTAGGAGCCGGCCCATTTTTAAATTCAGCACCTGGATAGCACTAAATTTAGCAAGCGCTAACCAAGTGCTGTACCAAAAGGGGGCCGGCTCCTAATCTTACATTCCTGTTTTGACAAATAAAGATACCAAGAGAACAAAGACAATTTGATAATTGGAGTAAAATAGAAAGTTGATTACAATTTCTGCTCTATCTGAATCATGAAAGAAAAAAAATTGGGTTGCATATCCCTTTAATATATTTAATAAATAAATAGATTTCCTACAAGTACATTTTTGCATTCAAAAATATAATGGGTTAAAATTGTTACTTTAGCGGCTTCCCTGTCTATCTAATCAGTGGCTTTTGTTTCTTGTGGAGCAATAGTGCATGTCGTCGAGCATACTCGTGTATCCATGACCGATATAATAACCATCATAAACAGAAAGATCTGGGAAGTGAATGGCTGAGCGTAATGAGTCTGCTTTTATACTGCAGTCTTTATAAAAGCAGTATGTGGTCCCAAGCACAGAGGTCACAAAACCCATTAACCGTCATGTTGACCAGCAACAACGCCATATCAGTTCTTCTTGGGACTTGATGATCTGGAAAATGGGATAATCATACCCAGTCACTCTCAGCTGGACGTATGAGAGAAAAAAACAAGAAAATAGGTACAGCTTTAATTTATTTCTAAAAAAATATATAATGTAGTTTATAGCAGAATTAAAGGGACATGAAACCAAAAATGTTTCCTTCCTGATTCAGACAGAGCATACAATTTTAAAGAACATTAAAATGTACTACTTTTTTTATTTTTATTTGGGTTCACATGGATACACAACAGTTATACATAGCCTTCCCGGCTAAATGGTTCACATATGAGTAATGCAATTACATACATATAGAGATATCAAAGTTTGAATGTCTTTAAATATGTGTACACCTCTAGGTTGTTGGCAGCTTTCGTTGAAGGATTAAGATGCAAGAGTCCATGTAAACTACTAAATACTAACTGACATTTTCACATTTTCCAAATATACAAATAGTTCTAACTTACAACATTAACTAACAACTAACAAACTTCAATACACTACAGACATGAAGTCTAAGTGCGGAGATCATAGTGTCAGGGGGGGCTCTCTCCACTCCTCCAACTCCGCCATCAAAATCACAATGTGGCTATAATACCTAATTATTTGTTAATGCTAGGGAGGCTAGCCCTCAATCAGTGTCACCTCCCATCCGGTGTTCAAAATCGAGATCATTCCAATTCCTCCTAAGGGATGCCTCCAAGAACAGTTCATGCTGTGAAAATGGTTGTAATATGTGATGCTGCAGCGCAGGGGGAAGAGTTTGTATAAACCACTGCCATTTATTCAAGAATAACTTCGGTCTGTGCCTAGTGTCCAACTTAGTGTCAAGTTGTTCTACAAAAAGTTGCCTGAGTAACCGGTGTTTAAATTGAAATAAGGAGGGGGGTTTGTTGGTGATCCAGAGGGCCAAAATGCACTCACGAGCTAAAATGATGCATATGGTGAGCAGGACCTGCATGGTGCTACTCTGTCCCTCCCACCCAAACAAGTATATTTTCTTTAAAGGGACACTGAACCCAATTTTTTTCTTTCGTGATTCAAATAGAGCATGAAATTTTAAGCAACTTTCTAATTTACTCCTATTACCAAATGTTCTTTATTCTCTTGGTATCTTTATTTGAAATGCAAGAATGTAAGTTTAGATGCCGGCCCATTTTTGGTGAACAACCTAGGTTGTCCTTGCTGATTGGTGGATAAATTCATCCACCAATCAAAAACTGCTGTCCAGAGTGCTGAACCAAGAAAAAAAGCTTAGATGCCTTTTTCATATAAAGATAGCAAGATAACGAAGAAAAATTGATAATAGGAGTAAATTAGAAAGTTGCTTAAAATTGCATGCTTTATCTGAATCACGAAAGAAAATTTTTGGGTTCAGTGTCCCTTTAAGTCTAAGGTTACATTCATTTTCAATATAATCTTGATCCAGTACTAAACCTGACACCAGTAACGTCTGACACAGGGGCAATCAAAAAAGTAGTGGCCAATTGTGGGTTTGGGCAGACAACACTTAATGCATTTATTTGGATATGTAGGATTCCAATGTGCCCGGAGTGATATAATTGCCATTGAGTATTCTAATCTGCATTTATCTGTGGGGGATCGCAAGGCTAGCCCATTTGGTCAAAATCAGGCTATTCTTGATGTCGTCAGCAGTAATATCAATTATGCCCTCACCTCTCATCCGAAGCGTAATGTCAGCTACAGTGGTGTCTGCTGTGTGTCTGAGTAGTCTTTGATAGATTGGGGACAAGGAGAATTGACCTAGTTTAAAGGCTGTGTGAATAATAGCGAAAGGGGAGAGATCCCAGAAACCAGGATCTTGGGCTATTAGGGTGTTTTTACGTAGTGCCTGCACTGCAGGTACGCATAAAAATGAGTGTTAGGCAAGTCAAACTCACGCTTTAGGTCCTGAAACCTCCTCACGGTGTGTAACAGTGGGTCCAGGAGGGTTCCAATGGAGTCAATGCCCACCGCTTTCCACATCTAGAATGGGGCCGTCTCATTCCCTGCTGGGAAGTCTTTATTTCCCGTCAATGGGATGAATTTGGAGGAAGGGAGCCCCCTACCCAAATATCCAAGAGCCAACCACCAAGCTTTCAGTACATCTTTGTACATTAAGTTGTTTTTAAGTTCTGCTGGAAGGTCCCGAAGTGGGATGCAAGGGAGATATGCTAGGGAATGGAGCATCACCGTAGTCCCCTCCAGAGAGGGGTCAGTAAAGTGCGCAGTGCATAGTTGCCAGTCTAAAGTCAGTCGTATCAAAGCTGCCCCATTGTACCACCTCAGGTTCGGAAGTGCCAAGCCTCCATTAAGGTAGGGTTGATGTAGCTTCGAAGCCGCTATACGCGTTTTCTTTCCCTTCCAAATAAATAATTGGATTGCCTTATTAGTCACTGCCAAATCTCCTTTAGTGATAAGAAAGGGCAGCATCAACAGAGGATACAACAGTTTATGCAGAATCGACATTTTTACAAGGTTAATTCGACTGGATAAACTGAGGGGGAGTCTGGCCCAGGCTTTTAGCTGAGACTGTAGCTGACTACACTGCTTTGCAATGTTGTGTTCATAGATTTTATTTGGATTGTGATGTAGCTCAATTCCCAGATAGGTCAGAGTGTCAGGCTGAACAGTAAAAGGGTATAGTGATTTGTCAGATTTGTGGTCAGTTAGCCATAAGATTTTGGATTTGTTCATGTTAGTTGTGTATCCCGCAAAATCTCCAAAACCATTTAGGACATCTATGATTTTAGGGACGTGTAGTGAGGGATTAGTGATGAAAAGGAGCATATCATCGGCATATAATGCCATATGCACAGTGTGATCGTTCAAAAGCATTCCCGGATATGTCTGTTTCAGCTTAAAGGGACACTGAACCCATTTTATTTTTTTCTTTCATGATTTAGATAGAGCATGCAATTTTAAGCAACTTTCTAATTTACTCCTATTATCAATTTTTCTTCGTTCTCTTGCTATATTAATTTAAAAAAGAAGACATCTAAGCTTTTTTCTTGGTTCAGAACTCTGGACAGCACTTTTTATTGGTGGATGAATTTACCCACCAATCAGCAAGTTCAACCCAGGTTGTTCACCAAAAATGGTCCGGCATCTAAACTTACATTCTTGCATTTCAAATAAAGATACCAAGAGAATAAAGAATTTGATAATAGGAGTAAATTAGAAAGTTGCTTAAAATGTCATGCTCTATCTGAATCATTAAGGGCAAGCGGCTCCAAAGCCAGATCAAAACGTAGGGGGGAAAACAGGCATCCCTGACGAGTGCCCCTTTGGAGAGTGATGGTAGGGGAAAGAAGGCCATTATCCAATATATTTGCGGTTGAAAATTAAGGAAAGGGCCATCAAATTGGAATTACCTAAGGGTATGAAATAAATGTTGCCACTCTACTCTATCGAAGGCCTTCTCTGCATCCAGAGATAACAAGAAGGCCTCCTGGTTCCCCTGTCGCCGCGGGGCTTCTGTCTTTGGCCAGAAGTAATTGATGGCATGAAGGACTTTACGTATGTTAACTACTGATGTTCTGCCGGACACAAAACCCGTTTGATCGGCATGCAACAAAGAGGGGATCATTTTTTTAAGTCTATTGGCTAAGATCTTCATAGGGATCTTATAATCAGTGTTTAACAGGGAGATTGGGCGGTATGATTCTGGGAGGGAATTATCTTTTCTGGGTTTAGGGATCAAGGTGACATGTGCTGAAACAAACAAATTAGAGGGATGGCCATCCTCCAGAAAAAAAACACATTATAAACCCTCAAAATAGTAGGGGACACCTGGGGGGATAGGAGTCTGAAGAACTCTACAGGAAGGCTGTCTGGGCCAGGGGGTTTTCCCAGAGACAGGGATTTAATAGTAAATTGTATCTCCTCGGGGATACCGTGGCATTCAAGGACTGTAATGGAGTTCCAAAAGTCTATTTGTGAGTTTGAGTCAGTTGGTGGTTGACTTGTGTACAGGTGGGTATAGTAGGTCACCAAGCAATGTGCCAGCTCCATGGGAGTTTTAAATAATTTAATATAAGCGCCACAATGTCTTTTTTGGCGCATTGAGTTTTTACTAGGTTAGCCAACAGCTTTCCCGCCTTATTACCGAAATGGTAGAAATTAATTTCCATTTTTAGTAGACCGGCAGCCGTCTTTTGCCTAACAAAGGTGTCTACGTCCAGCTTGACCACAATATAAATATCATACAAGGCGCGCAATTTGTGAGTGCTGTAGGCTTGACATAACTCAGTCTGCAAAGTATTATGTGTGTACTGGGTTTTGCGCTTAAGGTCCACTACGTATGATATGATATGGCCTGTGAGTACCGCCTTAGTTGCTTCCCAGAACAACTGAGGACTGTCTACGTGTGCTAAGTTGTCGGTGTAATAGTCATTCCATGCGTGTATAAGAGCTTTCTGGAAGGGTTCAGAGGTGACCAGGTATGAAGGAAATCGCAGAGCGTTCCTGGTAGGGCGCCTACGAGTGTCACCCAAAATAATCTCTATTGGAGCGTGAGGCAATTCGTGTAATAAGGGCGTCCGCCACCAGAAAGAGGTCTATGCGGGATAGTGAGGAGTTAGCCTTAGACAAACAAGTATAGTCTCTACCCTCAGGATGTCTCCTACACCAGATGTCAACTACAGCTAGAGAGTTAGCGAGTAAATCAAACACCCTCTTTTCAAACTTCCCCTTATAATTCCATCCAAAAGAGGTTGAGGGGATAGGTTAAAATCGTCTCCAATTACTGTTTGAACCCATAAATGGGGTTAGATTTTGTGTTAAGGTTTCCCAAAAAGTTATTTTCTTCTGGTTAGGCGGGTATACATTACATAGTGTATAATTGATGGAATCTATAGAAATCTGTACAACAAGAAATCTGCCCTCTGGATCAGCAGCAGTGTGAAGTAGGTCAACCTGTAGGCGCTTGCCAAATAAGATAGCTAGACCTCTGCTAGAGGAATTGTGTGACAAATACATGACCCTTCCCACCCAATCACATCTCAGTTTTTCATGTTCTTCATCCCCTAAATGTGTCTCCTGCAAAAGGGCCACGTCCGCATTTAATCTGCGCAGGTGAGTTAAAATCGACTTGCGTTTTATGGGGGAGTGGACGCCACCAACATTCCAGGTAATTATTTTAAGTACCTTACTCAGGCATTATCAGGGACAGAAAGAGGACACCCCTAAGTTGACGTGTCCTGGGAGGAGCAGAGAGAGCGGGGGGGGGGGGCAGAGAGGGGGGGCAAAAAAGCACCCCGGGCACCAGGTCAGAGGAACCCTGTACCTGGAAAAAAAACACTTTCCAGTAACATCATAAACACAGATAGCCTATGAACTATCATACCCAATATCAATATGAACATGAGTAACCAATTGACTAGAAATCAAATTCCCTTTGTTTGCAGATACCAGCAGTGGAAGCGTAAATATACATACCATTGAAAGTGGGATTGGTGCATTGCTAAGACATTGATAAACAAACCAGAACGTAACCAAACAGTGATCAGTCGGCAGAAAATACATTTGGGTCATAACCTTAAGCAGGTATATACCTATTTTTGGATTGAGTCTAGAGCCCAAGAGAAGGGATCAAGACTGGAAATAGTGCACTTAGGCAGCACTCCCGTCCCTGATTTGAGTGAATGGTAATAATAAACTCACATTCAGGACCAAAAAGTTTCTATTCAAAAAGGATTTACTTAAAACATAACTTTTATTCAACAATGATTATAAAATCAATATGTGTATGTGTGTGCTTTAAAAACACATAGGAACTGGATTGTAAATATTGGCTAATGGTCAATTTGGCAACCTAGTTATACTGTTATAAGGGACACCTCTGAGGGGTCTCACTATTTTATATATATATATAGGTGCTTGTTTATATTTTGTATCATACGCTAGGGGTGGATTGGAGTGTTTCACAATGGGTTCACACCTGGGTGCTGTATATGGTACTTACTGGGTTTGTGGTTGGGCTTGTCAAATGTCTAATTCAAATTTTGCATATAGGATGTCTGATATAATAGTTGTCAGATTGATTTTTTCCAGACCTTGTACTTTGGTCTGGTTTAGTATATTTGACTTCAGACTCTCTGGTAATATGATAAATTGTACGTTGGTTATTAGGCTTCTGTCTGTGCCCTAATATCTCATAGAATACTTTTGGACTTTATGTCTTCTGGGTGGAGATATCTTTATGCCAGGAATTAAATTGGAGTATCTTTTACAACTTGTTATGGCATGTAATACTGATGGTGCCTAGAGTTCTTTGTCCCTTTTGTTTCAAGTGTAATCAATTAATAATGATGCCAATGGGTTTGATAGCAGATTTGTTGGAATAATTATAATATTAGCTTCCAATTGGTACACAGGGTCTATATTGCACCTTATTTGAAGCTGTAAGACATATACATTTTGGGATGAAGGATTGAATTTTCTTAGCTAAACTGGACTTTACTTGGTGCAATATATTTTTTCTTCTTTTTTTATTTTTTTATTTTTTTAATATATTATGTATCAATTTCTGATTTTGATATCTATTAACATATATGATCTGAAATGACCTGTTATTTAATCCACATCTTAGGGTGTTTAGTGTAAAGTTTCAGATTTTAAGTCTTGTATTTGACTGTTGTAAAAATATAATGATTTTATTTTTTTACTTTTTTACTTTTGTATAGGCGATTAAGAGAATGCCTTATTTTGGCAAGTGTGCTTACAGGTTAAGTCTGTATGACATCACCTGACATTCACCTTATAAATGTGGCATAATTCAAGTTACCCACATACAATACCCTTTGTCTGTTTAGCTGTATTTAAATTAAAGATACATTACTCTTAAAGCTAAATCGTGCAGTAACTGTTTGTGTGTGTTGTAACTGGTCTTGGTGGTTGTTTGGCTTATATGTTAATTTTTTGAAAAAAGGCAAAAGAAGAAACTGTATCTTAAGAGAGGCCTTATTTTGGCCTTGTTGGTAATATATTAAATCTAAATTCCAGTTCAAGTTTGTGTGTCCTTTACATTTATGATATCACTGGCGTGTAGCACAATTGTCAAAATACCATAGGGGTCAGTGTGTGATTACTTGAATACAATATGCTTAATAAAGTTTGTAGTTAGCATTGGCTTGATATCATATAGCACTCGTACTGTTTGGAATGCTGTGAGCTGAAATAGCGTAATATGAGTCTTGTAGTGATTCACAAACAGTGTCTAATAGAGTTAGGTGTCGGCTTGTCTAGTAACTTGGAAGAAATATCTTATTTTGCCACCTGTAGTTTGTAAATTACGCTTCTACAGTTTACCTAACCACTTTTTGAGTATTCGTTATCCCCAGCTTAACTCCCCCCTTCCTAGCGTGTCACCGAATTGCTGAGTATAATTCTGACCGTTCCGGTCAATATGCTAAGGTTGCTTTTTAACAAATGTGACTATATATATGTATTAATCTTTACCGGATTGCCAACATTTAGAATTAAATAAATTGTGAAACCAATTCCTATGCCATTAAAAAAAAAAAAAAAAAAAAAACTAATTGGGGTGTTTGTTAGACTATACCCCCCCTGACATGTTTCGCCGTTTCTATTTCGGCTTTCTCAATTACTCTTAATTTATCATATTACCAGAGAGTCTGAAGTCAAATATACTAAACCAGACCAAAGTACAAGGTCTGGAAAAAATCAATCTGACAACTATTATATCAGACATCCTATATGCAAAATTTGAATTAGACATTTGACAAGCCCAACCACAAACCCAGTAAGTACCATATACAGCACCCAGGTGTGAACCCATTGTGAAACACTCCAATCCACCCCTAGCGTATGATACAAAATATAAACAAGCACCTATATATATATATAAAATAGTGAGACCCCTCAGAGGTGTCCCTTATAACAGTATAACTAGGTTGCCAAATTGACCATTAGCCAATATTTACAATCCAGTTCCTATGTGTTTTTAAAGCACACACATACACATATTGATTTTATAATCATTGTTGAATAAAAGTTATGTTTTAAGTAAATCCTTTTTGAATAGAAACTTTTTGGTCCTGAATGTGAGTTTATTATTACCATTCACTCAAATCAGGGACGGGAGTGCTGCCTAAGTGCACTATTTCCAGTCTTGATCCCTTCTCTTGGGCTCTAGACTCAATCCAAAAGTTGTTCCTGTGCACAAGCACCCCAGCTCACCACAAGCTACTCTATTAAGATTGATATACACATAGACTTGAACGTGTGTACAGATATATGCATATGCATAAATAAATATATACGTACATAAACACATATCAATCTAATCTAATTCGAGCAACCCTGTATTAACATTATTGTAGTGCTAGTGCCATTTTTTCTTTTTCTTAACAGGTATATACCTATGTAGGGTGTATCCCCTGTCACCCCTGAATTAGTTTCCCTATTGGTGGAGTTGATCAGGGAATCACATAGGACACAAGGGAAGTTGTCATATTGATAAAATTTTTCCACAAAGGTAAAATTGGGTGGTAACAGGGGGCACCATGTTCCATCAATTCTAAGTCATCCAACCTGGGAATATGAGCGCAACGCCCAATCAGCATGAATAATGAAGGTGGTCTGGCATTCTGGGGTATCCTCATCTTTTAAACAATTAGGTATTGGGCCTTCAGTAGTACTCTATCAAGGCTTTTGGTGAGGGTGCTAAGTTTCTGACTATCGATGATGCCAATAAAGGCCCTCAACACACCATCACCATGAGCTTTTCTCAGGAGAGAGGAGAAAAAAAAAGAAAAGTAGGTGAGGAGGATAATAAGTGTCTCACCCCACTGTAAAAAGGCG
The DNA here is from genome assembly GCF_027579735.1 of Bombina bombina. Taxonomy (NCBI): domain Eukaryota; kingdom Metazoa; phylum Chordata; class Amphibia; order Anura; family Bombinatoridae; genus Bombina; species Bombina bombina. The sequence continues at coordinate 480,261,977 of NC_069505.1, read as the reverse complement.
GGCGTCATGAGGCTTCTATGCAAGGTAAGTAGTGTCCTATAACCCCGAGTAGTCATAGTGGGCTTAATGGGACACCGCCGCCCAGAGCGACTGTCATGAGGAATGCCAGGCAGCCAGTAGGCAACCTGTACAATACACTTGTATATGGTGACACTAAAGCAGTATTCATTCATTAGAAAGCAGAGAAAAATTAGAGAACAAACACTATTTAAACTAAAAAAAAATGTGTAAGAATAGATCACATGATTAATATTTACTGAGTCATCACTACTCAGTTCTCCGCTCCCGGGGCACGAGGCAAGAGAGGCTTGTTGGTAAGACAGAGACCAACCCAGGGCATGACTTGTGCTCCGCCCAGGGCCCCGGGGCAGACAAACAAGTCCAGTATATCATCACTCATCCACACAATAAAACAAAACCTAACAGTAAACAACAGGCAATACACAAACATTTGGTCTATGGCATCTTGCATGCTCACGTGGAAGAGAGATGCAGTCCTTGGCTTCCATGGATCTGCTCCTTTTAAAGATGAGACAAGAGGAAAGTCCACCACCTCTCCAGTGGATCCCGCAAGAGGTGGGTGTATAGGAGGAGAAAGCTGTCAAATACTAAAAATGTTATAGCCATTTAGAAGGCTACATTTAGATATTTTCGCCACATGGTGGCATCAGCAAAGATTCAGGTGTCTGCCGGACGTTCCTCAGTTGCGAGATAGCTCGGTAGATCCTTGGGGGAATGAAAAAGCTTGATTCCCGATGCCGTGTGAAGGCGCAGCTTGGCAGGAAACAGCAGCGCCACTTGACTACCCTGTACGTGCAGGCGGGAGCAGAAGGGTGCAAACTCTTTTCTTAGTTTAGTGACCTCAGCCAAGTAATCCTGGAACAGGAGTAGTCTGGAGCCCTCAAACATAACCTCTTTATGTGTTCTGTAGGCTCTAAGGATTTTGATCTTCTCCTGGAAATTGAGGCATTTGTAAATAACCTGTCTTGGTCTCATCTTGACATGCTCCAGGGTAGGCTCAGAGCCTATCCGATGGGCTCTCTCTACATCAATAGGCAATATGTCTAGAGACAGTCCAAGCAATCTAGGAAAGGTCAAGGCAGTAAATTCCCGCAGGTCTTTCCCCTTAACTGACTCTGGGACACCCACTATATGCATGTTGTTGCACCTGCTCCTATTCTCCAGATCGTCTATGCAATCTTGTAGATGTTGGTTCTCCTTATGGAGCTGTCTGAGAGAGGTATCCGAGGTTGTTTGTCTATCCTCCACCTCTGATATCCGTCATTCTGCTACATTGAGACGAGAGGAGAATTGGCAGATCTCAGTTGCTAGCGTGTCCACCCCCGTTTGCAGCAAGTCCATCTTAGGTAAAAAAAAAAAAAAGATTTTAACTCTTGCAGTAATAAGGCATGGTCTCCAGCTGGGGTAACCAGAGGATCCAGACCCTGAAGGGTTTCAGTATGCAGGTCTGCAGTGTGTCTCTGCCTCCTTTCCACGGTTTTTGCTTTGTGGCTCATATTTTCTTTTAATGGGGGTGAGAGTTTCTGAAAATATTTGTCCACTTGCATGGTCAGGCCTATGGACAGATAGGTAACTCAACAGGTGCAAGAATCCACACAAACAGTACCCTCAAGAATCACAGGGGTTAGCATTCACTGATGATATATAATGGGCCTGTTGGTAATTTCAAAAATCTGAGGCAAGAGAACAATTAAAGTCCCCCTATGGCAAGGGCTCCCAATATCCGGTGCAACTGTGAATTTATCGCCCAGCTTGTAATGAGTGGTAGGGCATTGAGTTACCTGGGCATCTGTAGGGGCTATATGTACAAATTCATGCCCACCAGTACTCCCACTCTGTATCCGATACCCACACGGAGCAGTGAGGCCTCCGGCTATTTAAAATGGTGCCTGCAGTCCTATGCACACATTCAGCGGTCTTAGGGTATACTAAAATCGTCACTCAGATATTTCACCATACAGCACCCAGACCCGTTAAGTGTGTGGGGGGCTACGTGAGGTGTGTTTATTTTTGTCTCCGGTGCAGCATCACTCAGGCAAGCGGGTCACCGTGTGGAGGGCTCAGCCATGCACTCACCACCATATGCCGATGCAGCTCTCCAATGATGTCGCCTGCTAGAAGTTCTCTGCCGCTTCCACACTGCAATCCAGCAGAGATCTAGGCAGACACAGGATTCCCTTGCATGGTGCCGCACTTCCCCTCAGTGCTCGGGTCCGTTGCCACATGTGTTGGCGCGATGTCCACAACCAGGGGCTAGGGCAGATGAAACACCCAGCACAATCTGCAAGCTCCACTGGCGATGACCTTTGCACAGTCTCCCAGACTGTGGGTTCTGGATGGTCGCTCTAAGGGGGTGCAAAAAAAAAGCTTTTTTTTGTTAGTTTGGGAGCGGAGCTCACACCTGTTACTTCCATCCAGAAGTCACGCCCACCGGAAGTCATCTTAAAATGTACTTCTATTATTTAAGTGGCTTAGTTCTCTTGGTATCCTTTGATGAAAAGCATACCTGGATAGGCTCTGGAGCTGGGAGCCTGAAGCTGATTGGTGGCTTCCGACATATATATTCCTCTTGTCATTGGCTTACCAATGTTTACAGCTAGATCCCAGTAGTGCATTGCTGCTCCTTTGACAAAGGATTCCAAGAGAATGAAGCAAAATTGATAATGGAAGCAAACTGGAAAGATGTTATATTTATGTAATTTCTAAATTCGGAAACAATTTTTGTGCCCATTTGCGGGAGAGCGATAATCAACCAGCGTTTACAAGTGACGCTCAGAAAATTTACGAGATCCGATCTCTGCAAAAATCCCAAAATACAGGGTGTTATAGTTTTTAATAATAATAAAAAAGTAGCATTTTTTTAATTAAAAACATCTGCACTAGGCAGTTTTTGGGGGTAAAGTTGGCGGGAGGCACTGTGTGTTCCCAATAAATATATATGTTTATGCTTTTATGCATATACAGTATATGTATGTGTTAATATATGTTTATTCACATGTTAACACATATATATGTATATTAGCATATATATATTTAAAAATGCTGCCATCCCTGCGCTAGGTTCTTATGCCATCTGTGATGTCATCAGAACAAAGCTCCCATTGTAGCCTATGGAAGCGCGCTCTAATGAGTGCAATGCAAACGTCAGCTCACGTTCGCATTGTTGTTAACTTGTAATACCAGCGCACATTACACAGTGGAGCGATAATATAATTTTCATGTAATCTGACTCTACATGATTGAAGGGAGAGTAAAAAAAACTACTCTAAAAATTGCCCTTAAAATAACATTTAGCTCTTTTGCTGCCCATTTAAAAATAACACCCAAAAAATCGTAAAGATGGTGTTCACCAAAGTTGAATCCGGATGGCAGCGCTCCATCATCGTTCTAGCGGTAGTCCATCGTCATCCTAGCAGTTATCCATCTTCATCCCAGAGGTAGTCCATCTTCATCCTGTCGGTGGTCATCTTTTCTTCATCCATCTTTTTAACTTCCGTCACCGACGTCCTCTTCATGCGGTCACCAGCCGCTCACTTACGTTTGAATGCGAGCAACCTCCTTTATATTTCAAATTCAAATCAGCCAATAGAATAAAAGTTTTTTTCTATTGACTGATTAAATTTGAAAGTGAATATCACCCAATATAAAGGGGTACCTTGCATTGAAAATTCAGTGTGTGGCTGGTAACCGCATGAAGAGGACATCGGGGACAGAAGATACATTGGATGAAGATAAGAAGACCATAGCCGGGATGAAGATGGAGCGCCGCCTCCAGGATTCAACTTTGGTGAGTACCATCCTTAGGGTTTAGCATAAGGATTTTTTTGGGTGTTTTTGTTTTTTTATGGGCAGCAAATGCCCAACCAAATGCCCTTTTCAGGACAATATTTAGAGTATTTCATTTTTAGATAGCTTTTTTTTGGGGGGTACTATTTTTTTAAAGAGCTAAATCACTTTATGGCAATGCCCTACAAAAGGCCCTTTTTAAGTATTTTTTTTAGAATAGGTGTAACAGTTTTTTTTGTTTGTTTTTTGGTAATTTGTTTGTTTTTTTTCTGTAGTTTTTTTCCTCCAGTAATTTTAGCTTAATTTATTTTTAAGGTAAGGTTAGGTTCTTTATTTTTAAAGGTAAAGTTAGGTTTTTATTTTATTTTGAAATTGTTTTTATTAAGATTTTATAGTAAAAATAACATACATAGGCATATGCAATCAACACATCAGCATTATCATCATATTTCCAATTATGTCCACTATTGCTCCGTAAACATTGTTCACTCTTCAATAACGTTATCCTTACTCTAAAGTCCTTGGTCCATTCGTTGTCTTCTTATTAAATTTTGGGCCTTGGAGGTGTAATCACAGATAATGGCAAAGGAAAGGAAGACAACAAATAACAGTTTTGTGTAGTGATAGGTAAGTAATAGGTCCCGGCTCTCTACTATAATCTTGAACCTAACAGTATGTCGCTGCTATGAAATTTCGTTACCTCTTCTCACTCTTGCTTCATGGTGCATAATGAATGGTTCCCACTGTATAATATTTTCCCTAGTGTTTAAAGTTTCTGCAGCCATGCTTGCCATTTCATAATGATGGGTTATCTTTTTTTGAGTAAACGCAAAACTAGGGGTATAGATTTCCAAAATTGCGCCACACCAATCCCAACAACTGTGCAGATTGTCATAACTAGTTTTTGGTGTCTTTTTGGAATATGTGGTGTCGGGAAGCATAATAACGCTTGTTGAGGAGATAGTGTGACTTGTTTCTGGAATATTGAACTTAGGAGACCAGAGGTTTGCTCCCAAATCTCCCTGATTTTGTTGCAATGCCACCACATGTGCATATACTATCCTCTTTCACCACATCCTCTATAACAAAGCTTTGGAGATAAACCCTCTGTACTCCCAAACCTAGTTAGGTGGAGATATCATCTGAAGACCACCTTAAGGTAATTTTCTTTAAGTACAGCATTATGTGAAAAAGAGAGGCCCTTGGCTAAGTTAGCATTCCATGTCTTTAAAGGCCAGGTCTTATCCAAATCATGTTCCTATTTCATAATAGTTTGTGATTTAACCTCTTTAAAGTTATTGTTAAAAGTAGGGTATAATATAGATATTGTACCGTGTGCCAGGTCCTTAGCTAAACATAACGATTCAAATATAGTGGTTGCCGGTGCTTTGGAAAGACCCGTCACCTCTTGTACCCTGGATTTCAGTTGCTGATAGTGAAACCATATGTTTCTATCATTGGGATCAATGGCGCTATATTGCTCATATGAAAGGAAACTGTAATTCACCAACACATCAGCAATTCTATAGAGCCCCTTGTTGGCCCATTTCTGTTGTACAAGTGAATCTATTGAGGTCTGTGGTAGTATCAAAGGCGTTAGTTTAGAATTGTCCTGGATTAAGGGAAATTAAGCAGTTAACTTATTCCATAGGAAAATAGTGTGTGAGATTGCTACATGCTTATATATTAGAGGCTGTCTATATCTTTTTAGAGTCCATAATAGTCTGGAAATCTGGTCTGTGTTAGCAACTGCAGATTCAATTTGTACCCATTGTGCATTGTTGAACCAGTGCAACGTCTGGGCCATTCGTGCCGAATAATATTAAGAGGCCAGATGTGGGAGGCCTACCCCACATCTCTCCTATGAGTACACATAATCTTCTTATTAATCCTAGCTTTCCTCCCCTGCCAAATAAAACGCAAAAGATCTTTCTGAAGGGCATTAAACTCAGCTATTGAAACAGAGACCGGCAAAGACCGAAATAAAGTAATTTTGGTAGCAGAGTCATTTTAGTGGAAACAATTCTGCCATAAAAAGATATCTTGAGCTTTAGCCATTTTGTGATTACATTTCTGATATGTGTAAACATAGGGAGATAATTTACTTGGTATAAAGAGTAAATATTAGCTGGAAGGTATTATATTCCCAGGTATTTAAGCTTTTTTTTTAGCCCATTTAAATGAGAAATTAAGTTCTAGAATCTTTTTAGTGTGTTGGGGTAAGTTAATGCTGAGCGCTTCGCACTTGTCCTCATTTTTTTTATAACCTGACAGAATTCTGTAGTGGTGAATTGTTGAATATAATGGGGGGAGGGAAAGAAGTGGTCTAGTTAATGATAGTGTATTCACTAGCCCCTACTCTAAGTCCAGATATGTCGGGGTCATTTATGATTTGAATTGATGGTGGCTCAATACACAGCACAAATAATAGTGGAGACAAATGGCAACCCTGTCTCGTACCATTCTTGATATGTACTGGCTTGTATTGATATCCTGAGAGTTTGACAAAAGCTGAGGGAGATGAGTAAAGAGTAGTAAGAGCATCATGAAAAGCTCCAGTGATACCTGTTTTTTTTCAATACAGCAAACTGATAGAATTAATTGGGACTATATAACGCCTTCTCTGCATCCAAAGAGAGGAACAGAGAAGGTGTTTTTCTTTCATGTAAATGTCAAGAGTCCATGAGCTGGTGACGTATGGGATATACAATCCTACCAGGAGGGGCAAAATTTCCCAAACTTCAAAATGCCTATAAATACACCCCTCACCACACCCACAATTCAGTTTTACAAACTTTGCCTCCCTATGGAGGTGGTGAAGTAAGTTTGTGCTTGATTTTCTTCTGTGATATGCGCTTCTCAGCATTTTGAAACCTGGTTCCTCTCAGAGTACAGTGAATGTCAGAGGGATGTGAAGGGAGTATCACCTATTGAATTCTATGGTTTTCCTTGCCGAAAATCTTTTCATAGGTTCTCTGTTATCGGTCATAGAGATTCATCTCCTACCTCCCTTTTCAGATCGACAATATACTCTTACATTCCATTACCTCTACTGATAACTGTTTCAGTACTGGTTTGGCTATCTGCTATATGTGGATGGGTGTCTTTCGGTAAGTATGTTTTCATTACTTAAGATACTCTCAGTCTGGCACTGGTTTGGCACTTTATGTATTAATGTAAAGTTCTAAATATATATATTGTACTTATATTTGCCATGGGTCAGGTTTATGCATATTTCCTTTTGCAGACTATTATTTTCAAAATTGGGAAAAATGTATTTAGGAAGTTATTTTTTCTTACCTGGGGTATAATCTTTTCTTCAAAATTGACTGTTTTCTTTAATTTTCGCGGGCAAAATTAGGCTCGCAAGGCCGCAAAATGCTATTATTTATTACTTCATTTTTGGCGCGAGAATTTTTTGCCTCGAAGGCACGTTCGTTAACGCAAGTTCGACATTTCCGGTGTCTAAGTTGATGCCAGGTTCCTTGCACAAAGTTGCGTCTGCCATGACACAAGTTGTGTCATTTCCGGATGTTGCTAGCACCAAAACATTTCATTTTGCATTGCGCGTCATTCTTGGCGCCAAATAATTTAATTATTCAAACCCCACTTCCTATATGCCTCTTGCCTTTCTCTATGCTCAGAGGGCTATGCTGTTTGCATTTGTTTCCCATTCCTGAAACTGCCATATAAGGAAATTGATAATTTTGCTTTATATGTTGTTTTTTCTCTTACATTTGCAAGATGTCTCAATCTGAGCCTGTTTCAGAAACCACTGTTGGATTCCTGCTGCATGATAATAGTTCTACAAAAGATAAGTGTATCTGTTGTAAATTAGTAGAGATTATATCTCCAGCAGTAGTATGTATCGATCAGTACTAGTACAATGACTGTTGTTCCTTCAACATTTAATGTACATGATATCCCTGTGAATATAAAAGATTTTATTGTTGATGCAATTCAGAAGGCTTTGTCTGCTATTCCGCCTTCTAATAAAGGTAAAAGATCTTTTAAAACTTCTCATGAAGTTTATGAAATTTCAAATGACAGACAACATACTGATTTATCCTCCTCTGATGAGGATCTATCTGATTCAGAAGATCCTACCTCAGAGATTGACACTGACAAACCGACTTATCTCTTTAAGATGGAGTATATTTGTTCCTTGTTAAAAGAGGTGTTGATTACTTTGGATATTGAGGAAACTAGTCCTCTTGATATTAAAACTAGTAAACGTTTAAATTCTGTTTATAAACCTCCTGTGGTTACTCCAGAGGTTTTTCCAGTTCCTGATGCTATTTCTGATATGATTTCAAAGGAATGGAATAGGCCTGGTACTTCTTTTATTCCTTTTGCTAGGTTTAAAAGTTGTATCCCTTGCCAGCAATTAGATTGGACTTTTGGAAAAAGATCCCCAAAGTTGACAGGGCTATTTCTACTCTTGCCAAATGTACTACTATCCCTATGGAAGATAGTACTTCCTTTAAAGACCCTTTAGATTGGAAACTTGAAACTTATCTAAGAAAAGCTTATTTATTTTCTGGCTATCTTCTCAGGCCTGCCATTTCTATGGCTGATGTTGCAGCTGCATCAACTTTTTGATTGAAAGTTTAGCGCAACAGGAAACAGATCCTGATTTGTCTAGCATTGTTTGCTTGCTTCAACATGCTAATCATTTTATCTGTGATGCTATTTTTTATATCATCAAAATTGATGTTAAATGTATGTCTTTAGCTATATTAGCTAGACGAGCTTTGTGACTTAAATATTGGAATGCTGACATGGTATCTAAGCCTAGGTATCTAAGCCTTTCTTTCCAAGGTAACAATTTATTTGGTTCTCAGTTGGATTCAATTATTTCAAATGTTACTGGGGGGAGGGAGTTTTTTTACCTCAGGATAAAAGATCTAAGTGTAAATCTAAGGCTTCTAATAGTTTTCATTCTTTTTCGACAGAATAAGGAACAAGAAGCCAATCCTTCCCCCAAAGAATCTGGTTCCAATTGGAAACCTCCTTCAAGTTGGAATAAATCCAAGCCTTTTAAGAAACCAAAGCCAGCCCCGAAGTCTGCATGAAGGTGCGGCCCTCATTCCAGCTCAGCTGGTGGGGGCAAATAAAAAAAATTCCAAAACATTTGGGCAGATTATGTCCATAATCAATGGATTCAGAGCATTGTCTCTCAATGGTATCGAATAGGATTCAGAGTAAGACCTCCTGTGAGAAGATTTTTTCTGTCACACATTCCAGCAAACCCAGTGAAGGCTCAGGCCTTTCTGAAGTGTGTTTCAGATCTAGAGCTTTCAGGGGTTATTATACCAGTGCCCATTCAGGAACAGGGTCTGGGGTTTTATTCAAATCTATTCATTGTCCCAAAGAAAGAAAATTAATTCAGGCCAGTTCTGGATCTGAAAATGTTTAACCTTTTTGTAAGAGTGACAACTTTCAAAATGGTGACTATAAGGACTATTCTGCCTTTTGTTCAGCAAGGTCATTATATGTCCACGATAGACTTACAGGATGCATATCTTCATATTCCGATTCATCCAGACCACTATCGGTTTCTGAGATTCTCTTTTCTAGACAAGCATTATCAATTTGTCGCTTTTCCATTTGGACTAGCGACAGCTCCAAGACTTTTTTCAAAAGTTCTCTGTGCCCTACTCTCTGTAATAAGAGAACAGGGTATTGCTGTGTTTCCTTATTTTGATGATATCTTGGTACTAGCTCAGTCTTTACATTTTGCCAAATCTCACACATATCAACTAGTGTAGTTTTTTTCAAAGACATAGTTGGAGGATCAATTTACCAAAAAGTTCCTTGATTCCTCAGACGGATAGATTCAGTGTCCATGACTCTGTCTTCTAACAGACAAGAGACAAATAAAATTGGTTTCACCTTCAGTCTCAATCGTTCCCTTTATGTGCATGGAAGTTTTAGGTCTCATGATTGCAGCATTGGACACAATCCCCTTTGCTCGTTTTCATATGAGACCTCTCCAGCTTTGCATGCTGAAGCAATGGTGCAGGGATTATACGGATTACAGAAAAAGATGATATTGCGCTTGGCTGTCTGTGCCTGAACCAATGAATGTTATTAAATATTTAGGTTCTTGGAGTTAAAACATTGGCAAATATAAAAAACAGGTCTTAATAAAATTTCATTTAAAAAAGTAGCGATTATTGAAACAAAACAAAACAAAACTAAAACTAAAACTCTGTTACAATGAAAACAGTGCAAACAGTGCAAGTGTATGCTGGTCTGCTATTCCGCAGTACAAGTAATGTTCCTAAAACAAAAAATAATAATAAAAAGAAACACACTTCACCTTTGAAAAAATAAAAAATAAAAATAGTAATAAATAATAAATAATAATAAATAAAAGGGTAATAGTCCTTTGTGGTAAAGAAATTCCAAAATATCCTTTATATCCTTTAAAGTTCACAACAGTACCTTTCAAAAGTGTCCGATATGTAACTTAAATGATTGATTCACTGATATCAGCTGAAAAACACTTTTCCCTGCTTGTAGAGCTGGTTCCTCCCGGTGCAGCTTTGGATTAGTCAAAAGGATCCTTATTTGACTCGTTGTATTACCATGTAAAAGAAAAAAGAAACAGAAGCGCACCAGGGCATGATTCAAGTGAAGATTTTATTGGTTAAAACACACACGCAACCTATAATGTTGCACTTACAAGATTTAAAAATAATATGAGCCTGTATCAAAAGGTCTTTGAGTGCGCTGGAACACAGATGACAAATAGTTCCTGTCAGCCGATCTAGGTAAATACAGAGCGTCCGGACTGCCCTTTCGTATTACCGTGGTGACTGTCCACACACTAGAAGAGACCAGGAGCAATGTCTTATATTCCTCGACGCGTTTCCCCCGAACCTCGGTCGGGCTTTATCAAGAGGTAAAAAAGTACTGATCATTTTTGGCGCTCTTCAGCTTTTTAAATGTCCATGTTGGTTAGGCACACCCCTTTTCCGGGGCCTGCCGCGGGTGTGTCATATTCTACCCGTTTGATTGGAGGAAAGTCCGTAGCAGAAACAAAAAGAAAAAAGAAAAAAGGGAAACGGTAGTAAATGTTTCTTATACAAGGTATTGTGTTACAACAATATATATACCGTTTTTTGTCCATCCTTATATTAACCATTAAAAACATAATTCAGTGAGATTATATTCCATAAACATAGAGAGGACAATGTATGAGAAATAACTTCCATATGTATCACGCTAGCATAGTTACAGTGCTAAAATCGTATATTTAAAACGAATAAATAAACCTATATTATAAATATACATAAAATTTGAACGAAAAATGGTACAACAAAATATAATTAATAAAATTTCTGGATATATTTATAAAAGATATAAAAACACATTTTAGCATAAAAATTACATAAAAATAGAATACCCTAAAATTAATAAGATCTTCATATTAAGTCATAACCCTGACGGTAGATTATAAAAATAATATAGCCGAACAGGACAAAATCAAACTTATAAATAGTTCATTAATATTATATTATACCCATTAAAAATTGCTAATTACATGTATGCAGCTATATCTATGTCGATATTCAACCCTAGTGGCTGTAATGTTTTCAGCTTGTAGATCCATTTAGTTTCTAACCTCCTTAAATCAAGTAACCTATTAGGTTTATTTGGTGGAACCCAATCTATCACCTGTACTTTAATGGACTTTGGATTACTATCATGATATTCAAGGAAATGTTTTGGTATACTATGTGTCAGCAGCTTCTCTTTGATATTATAAATGTGCTCATTGATTCTACGTCTAATTTTCCTTTTGGTGCGACCTACATAAAGCAGGCCACACCCACAATGTATTAAATAGACTACATAGGTACAGTCACAGTTTTTCCTACCTGTAATATTAAAAGTTTCTGTCAATTCTGAATTAGAAAAAGTGGGAGATTTATCTACGTGTGCATACATATTGCACCTTGCTTTACCACATTTGAACGTACCATGCCAGGTGGTCAACCAATTCTCAGTGGTAGAGATGTTGACACCTTTCTGTTGTTTAATCTCTCTTAATTTGCTGGGTGCTAATATGTTCTTAAGGCTTTTGCCTTTCTTATATGTGAACACTGGTCTCTCGTTTATTCTTGTCCTTAAAAGGGGATCAGTTACTAAGAGGGGCCAATGTTTCTGTATTATTTTTTCTAATTTTTTGGACCCCTCATTATAGGTGGTAATGAATCGAATGGGTTTGGCATTAGCCGAAAGGGATGTCATTAACTCATTATGTACTTTGGTACCAATAGCTTGATCATTACATCTCTCTTCTTTATTAAAGAATGAACTTCTTTCTTTTGCAAGAGCTTTATCTTTCGCTTGGTTAATGACTTCCTTGCTATACCCCTTTTCTACAAATTTATTCGTCAAAATGTCTGCTTCTGCTGTAAAATCCTCCAAATATGTACAGTTTCTTCTCAAGCGTAGAAACTGACTATAAGGAACATTTTGGATCCAGCTTCTCTTGTGTGCGCTTTTTGCTTGAATGAAGCTGTTCCTATCTGTCGATTTTCTAAAGTTTTTTACTACTGACTTAATATGGAGATCTTATTAATTTTAGGGTATTCTATTTTTATGTCATTTTTATGCTAAAATGTGTTTTTATATCTTTTATAAATATATCCAGAAATTTTATTAATTATATTTTGTTGTACCATTTTTCGTTCAAATTTTATGTATATTTATAATATAGGTTTATTTATTCGTTTTAAAAATACGATTTTAGCACTGTAACTATGCTAGCGTGATACATATGGAAGTTATTTCTCATACATTGTCCTCTCTATGTTTATGGAATATAATCTCACTGAATTATGTTTTTAATGGTTAATATAAGGATGGACAAAAAACGGTATATATATATTGTTGTAACACAATACCTTGTATAAGAAACATTTACTACCGTTTCCCTTTTTTCCTTTTTTCTTTTTGTTTCTGCTACGGACTTTCCTCCAATCAAACGGGTAGAATATGACACACCCGCGGCAGGCCCCGGAAAAGGGGTGTGCCTAACCAACATGGACATTTAAAAAGCTGAAGAGAGCCAAAAATGATCAGTACTTTTTTACCTCTTGATAAAGCCCGACCGAGGTTCGGGGGAAACGCGTCGAGGAATATAGGACATTGCTCCTGGTCTCTTCTAGTGTGTGGACAGTCACTGCGGTAATACGAAAGGGCAGTCCGGACGCTCTGTATTTACCTAGATCGGCTGACAGGAACTATTTGTCATCTGTGTTCCAGCGCACTCAAAGACCTTTTGATACAGGCTCATATTATTTTTAAATCTTGTAAGTGCAACATTATAGGTTGCGTGTGTGTTTTAACCAATAAAATCTTCACTTGAATCGTGCCCTGGTGCGCTTCTGTTTCTTTTTTCTTTTGCAGGGATTATACAAAGACATCACAATTAATATACTTAAATCCCAATGTTCAACTTTCTCTGACTTGATGGTTAGACCACCACCGTATAATTCAAGGGGCCTCTTTTGTTCGTCCAACCTGGACTGTAATCACAACAGATGCAAGTCTTTCAGGTTGGGGAGCTGTCTGCGGAACTCTGACAGCATAAGGGGTTTGTAAATCTCAAGAGGCGAGGTTACCAATCAATATTTTGGAACTCCGTGCTATTTTCAGGGCTCTTCAGGCTTAGCCTCTGTTGAAGAGAGAACCATTCATTTGTTTTCAGACAGACAATATCACAACTGTGGCATATGTCAATCATCAGGGCGGGACTCGCAGTCACCTAGCTATGAAAAAAGTATCTTGGATACTTGCTTGGGCGGAATCCAGCTCTTGTCTAATTTCTGCGGTACATATCCCTGGTATACACAATTGGGAAACTTCCCAGGTACTTATCCAGGTCTCGGGATCCTCAGGCGGAGTCAGTGGATGCATTAGCAGTTCCTTGGTTTTACCAACCTGCTTATATCTGTTCACCTCTAGTTCTTCTTCCAAGAGTGATTTCCAAAATCATCATGGAACATTCGTTTGTGTTTCTGGTAGCTCCAGCATGGCCTCACAGGTTCTGTGGACCTTGTCCGGATGTCCAGTTGTCAACCTTGGCCACTTCCTTTAAAACCAGACCTTCTGTCTCAAGGACCGTTTTTTCCATCAGGATCTCAAATTGCTAAATTTGAAGGTATGGAAATTGAACACTTAGTGGTTAGTTATAGAGGTTTCTCTGACTCAGTGATTGATACTATGTTACAGGCTTGTAAATCTGTTTCTAGGAAGATTTATTATCGAGTTTGGAAGACTTATATTTCATGGTGTTCTTCTCATAAATTCTCCTGGCATTCTTTTAGAATTCCTAGAATTTTACCGTTTCTTCAGGATGGTTAGGATAAAGGTTTATCTGCAAGTTCCTTGAAGGGACAGATCACTGCTCTTTCTGTTTCATTTCACAGAAAGATTGCTAAGCTTCCTGATATTCACTGTTTTGTTCAGGCTTTGGTTCGTATCAAGCCTGTCATTAAATCAATCTCTCCTCCTCTGAGTTTTAATTTGGTTTTGAAAGCTTTACAGGCTCCTCCTTTTGAGCCTATGCATTTTTTGGATATTAAACTACTTTCTTGGAAAGTGTTGTTCCTTTTTGGCTATCTCTTCTACTAGTAGAGTTTCTGTATTATCTGCTCTTTCTTGTGAGTCACCTTTACTGAATTTTCATCAAGATAAGGCAGTTTTGCGGACTTCATTTAAATTTTTACCTAAAGTTGTGAATTCTAACAACATTAATAGGGAAATTGTCGTCCCCTCTTGGTGTCCTAATCCTGGAAAGATCCTTACATTCTCTGGATGTTGTAAGAGCTTTGAAATATTATGTTGAAGCTACTAAAGATTTCAGGAAGACTTCTAGTATATTTGTTGTCTTTTCTGGTTCTAGGAAAGGTCAGAAAGCTTCTGCCATTTCCTCGGTATCTTGGTTAAAGCTTTTGATTCATAAGGCTTATTTGGATTTGGGTCAGGCCCCACCTCAGAGAATCACAGCTCATTCTACTAGATCAGTCTCCACTTTGTGGGCTTTTAAGAATGAAGCTTCAGTTGATTAGATTTGCAAAGCAGGAACTTGGTCTTCTTTGCATACATTTACTAAATTCTACCGTTTTGATGTATTTGCCTCTTCGGAAGCAGTTTTTGGTAGAAAAGTTCTTCCGGCAGCTGTTTCAATTTGATTCCTCTGTTTATGTTTTAAGTTTTTTTTTTCATTTATGAGAAAAACTTATTTTTTTGGTCGTGGATTTAATTTTTTCAGCGGAAAATGGCTGTTTTAATTTTATCCCTCCCTCTCTAGTGACTCTTGTGTGGAGTTCCACATCTTGGGTATTTCTATCCAATACATCACCAGCTCATGGACTCTTGCCAATTACATGAAAGAAAACATAATTTATGTAAGAACTTACCTGATAAATTAATTTCTTTCATATTGGCATGAGTCTATGAGACCCACCCTTTTTATGGTGGTTATGTTTTTTTGTATAAAGCACAATTATATTTCCAGTTCATTTTTTGATGCTTTGTACTCCTTTTTTCTATCACCCCACTACTTGGCTATTTGTTAAACTGAATTGTGGGTGTGGTGAGGGGTGTATTAATAGGCATTTTGAAGTTTGGGAAACTTTGCCCCTCATGGTAAGATTGTATATCCCATACGTCACCAGCTCATGGACTCTTGCCAATATGAAAAAAATGAATTTATCAGGTAAGTTCTTACATAAATTATGTTCTTCGACCGTGGCCACATTAATCAGATCAATAATCTTATGCGTTTTATCTGGGGCTTCTCTATTTCTTATAAACCCCACTTGGTCTGGGTGAATTAATGTTTTGAGAATGGGATTAAGTCTATTTGCTAACATTTTGGTGAAAATGTTTACATCTTGATTTATCAATGAAATTTGCCTATAATTTTGACAGTGCTGTTTATTTTTTCCCAGTTTTGGTATAACTGCTATTCTGGCCATGAGCATTTCTTTAGGGATTTCTTTACCTTGCATTATTGAATTAAACACTAGAGAAAGTTGAGGGACTATGACATCCTGTAAAGACTTATAGAAGATACCAGAGTATCCATCCGGACCTGGTGCCCTGGAGCTCTTCAAGGCTTTTATGGCAAATTTTATTTCTTCCTGAGATATAGGAGCGTTCAAATTCCTGCGCTCCTTCACTGATATTGTGGGAAGTGTGCTGGGTCCTAAAAATGTATCTAAGTCCTCAGATTTGTCCACTCCTTTATTATGTGAAGGAAGGTTGTAAAGATCATGATAGAAATCAGCAAATATATTAGCGATTCTAAGAGGGTCATTGGTGCTCCTATTATCAGGTAGCTGAAGTTGTGGGTAGTAAGTTCTTTGAGTTATTTGCTAACATGTTGTCGGGCTTATTCCCATATATGTAGTAATGAGTGTCTATAAGTTTAATAGACCTAGATGCCTCTTTGTTAAGTATCTATCTCGTCATTTATACATCTCAATTTTTTCCTATGCTTCTTACTAGTGTTCGGGGTGATTTGAGAGCGCAACTCTTTTGCTTCAGATTGTAATTGTGACAATTTGGCTTTATGTTGTTTGTTACGCTTACCTGACTCTGCTATTAAGTTGCCTCTGACAAAAGTCTTCAATGCTCCCCAGATATAAATTGTATTAGATGTGCTACCGGTGTTGAAGCTTATAAATTCTGATATTTGTTGATGGAGCTTTTGTAGTATTAAGGTATCTTGTAGTAAATTATCATTAAGGGACCATGATTTGGTTCTGTTTGGATTTAAAACTCCAGAGATGGTTGCCTCCACTATAGAGTGATCCGAGCAAGGGCAGTTTAAACTTTTGGCAGTAGTTAGAAGGGGCAGTAGTATTTGACTCATGAAAATGTAATCTAGCCTAGATTGTGTATGATGCATTGGGGAGAAGTAAATATAATCCCTATAATTCCTGTTTAGAGATCTCCAGCAATCAATCAAGTTGTGGTCTAAGGAGAAGTCTTTTAAGGCGTTCTGTGGAGAGCTAGAGGGTCTCAATTGTGTCGCCCTCAACATTGTTCTATCTAGTTTATGGTCTAGTGAAAGGTTAAAGTCACCCCTATAATAGTCTTATATATTTTCCATTGTGTCAGTAGTTTGCTTAAAGGGAAACTGAACCCAATTTTTTTCTTTTGTGATTACAATAGAGCATGAAATTTTAAGCAACTTTCTCATTTACTCCTATTATCACATTTTCTTGGTCTCTTTATTTGAAATGCAAGAATGTAAGTTTAAATGCCGGCCCATTTTTGGTGAACGACCTGGGTTGTCCTTGCTGATTGTTGGAAAATACATCCACCAATAAAAAAGTGCTGTCCAGAGTCCTGAA
Source organism: Bombina bombina (assembly GCF_027579735.1). NCBI lineage: Eukaryota > Metazoa > Chordata > Amphibia > Anura > Bombinatoridae > Bombina > Bombina bombina. The sequence goes on along the minus strand of NC_069505.1, from coordinate 480,244,785 downwards.
CAAAAACAGCTTAGATGCCTTCTTTTTCAAATAAAGATAGCAAGAAAACGAAGAAAAAATGATAATAGGAGTAAATTAGAAAGTTGCTTAAAATTGCATGCTCTATCTGAATCACGAAAGAAAAAATTTTGGGTTTAGTGTCCCTTTAATTTTGTTAAAAAAGGTGCTTGGTGTTCATTGGGGGCATAAATGTTAACAAGTAATATTGGTGTATTTTGGATTGAACCCCTTATCAGCAGGAATCTCCCTTCTCTATCTCTAACTATTTCCTCTTCTTTGAAATGTAGTGAAGAGTGTAGGAGTACTGTGACCCCGCATTTTTGTTTTTCACTAACAGCATAGTATTGGATTGGGTACAGTTTGTCCCAGTATTTTGGTGTGTAATTTTTAGTAAAGTGAGTTTCTTGCAGCATGACTATTTGAGCTCGTAGCAATTTATATGTAGTGATTGCCTTTTTCCTTTTGATATCTGAATTAAGGCCTCTAACGTTGTGTGAAATTATTTTATTAGACATTTTTAGGGTTTGACAGATTGGTTATCATGTGAGTAACTAAGTATTATATTATGGAAGGAAAGCTTGAGGCACCCCTGACAGTAATTCTTGATGGGTATCTTAAGTACAGCGAGAAACTAATTATGACCCTGCGATTGAGAGCCTTGTATTGAAGAGATTCAATTATGAGACTGTAGCAAACAGAAAACATGATCTGCGATGATTCGGAAACATTGAATGCAGCATCTATGTAATGTAAAACAACATATATTAAGCAGTGGAACCTTTCTGAACATAACATCATTGGTTGAAGATATGGGGTGACAGGCCCCATTAGAACTATAGTAAGACATTTTACTATATATAGTCTCCAAACAGCTAGCCAGTGGGGAATCAGGGGGGGGGGGGGAGGGTTTGTAAAATTAAGGAAAAACAGGGGGTGTTTGACACTTACATTGCAGAAATGAACTATAATGGTAATGGGAATCTGGGGAGGTGAAGGGGATCGGGAGAGGGAAATAACAGCCCCTGAGTGAGGCAGAAATACAGCCTAACATGTAAGCATATTTGAATGAACAAATTGTGCGCAACTAGTTATAATAGTCAAGTGTCCATAGTGTCCATAAACATAAGTAAGCAGTCTCTATCTACTAGAACTTGATCTCATCAAGTAACTATTTGTTTAAACCAAAGCAATTTAGACAGAATACTCATCAGGTCAACGTTATTCATCAAGTTTGTGGAATTTCTTCTTCTCTTGGAGATCCAGATTCCGTAGAAATACTTGGGATAGCCTTTAACTTTTTTTGTTTTCTGACTTTTCCTACCCATGTCCACTCTCTTTGAAAGGACTTCCTCTGGGAATTTGTATTCAATGGAGTGTTAGGAGGCTCAAAATGAATCTAGAGATGTTGTAGAATGGATAATCCTTCAGCAGGTGTAGGATACATTCATGTGTGTAAAAACAAGTTTGAAGGGAAAATTCCACCTGTATTTTATCTGAGCTTTTGTGAGGGCCATTGTTATGGGTTTGAGATCTCTGTGCTTCCTCAGTGTGGTTGGGGCAATAGCTGCAACTAATTATAGTGAGCGGCCCTCAAAATCAATTGTTTGCTGTTGTGTGGCCACCTTAAGGATAAGATCCTTTATGTGAAAATAATGGAGTTTGAGGACAATGTCTCTTGTGGAAGATTGTTGGGGTTTGGTTAAGGCGCTGTGCACTCTATCCATCAGGAACTTATCAGGAACAAGCTGGTGGAAAAGTGTTAACATGGCCTCTTGTAAATTTTTATAGGATTCCGGCAAATTTCTAATTTGGAAATTAGATCTGCGGTTTCTATTTTCGAGGTCTTCAATTTGCTCCTCAAGTTTATTAATGTATTCTGCATGTGCTGACATAGATTTTTGTATTTGAGGGATTTCTTCTGCAATATCATCTGTGCTTTCTTCAAGTTCTGCTGTGCGAGTGCCAATGTCTTTGATATCTTGTCTTAGGTCTGATAACGCAGTTTTTAATTCCTCCTGGAACAGAGATTTTATCTGGGATAAAAGTTCTTTATTTTGGGTGTCTTTGATGGAAGGTGTATTTGTTTCTGAGATGCTAGTATCCATACTGCCACCCGAGCCTTTGTCTAGATGTTTTTGCTTAAGTTGGGATTTAGAAAGACACTCCTTAACTGTTTGTGTTTTTTTCTTCATCTTGCAATCTGTTTGCAAAAGGTTTTAAATTGTATAAGTTTAGTGAAGCAGAAATTAGCTTTAGTTGTGTAAAGGGCTCAGGGGCTGGAATATAGAAGCTGTAGATTTAGTTATATAACATTATATAGTGCTGTAGCACTCATACCCATCAGCTGCTGGGGAGAAGTCTTCAGCCTGCCACACCCTATGCCTCTCTGTTTAATGTTCACCCATTATGAAGGTTATGGAGGGCGCTTGTGATCCGGGGGAAAGTCTAAATTCCTCCTTTAAATGTTGAGCAGTTCCTTTGTCTTGAGACTGTGGCCCCTTTAATAAAACTCCTGAGATGGTTCCCAAATTGCGGCTAATCAAGCTGCCTCTTCAAGCCAGGGAGAGGTGATTGGTGTTTCTTATTTAGGCCTAGTAAAAAAGGAACTGTGTGCCTTTATATTATTGCAGTTACATTTATAGCTTGCTTGCTAGACTATAACCTTCTGTGTTGGGCACCTTATCGTATAAATAGAGCGGCTATTTATGTTGCAGCTGGTTTGAACTTGAGGTGAGGGCCTTATACCTTAAAATGGCGTCTTTTCCTGCCAAACTTATATGGTATTGAAATTGGCCCTTAAACTCCCTTACGGCTCTACTTTTGTGGTTGTCCGTTATCTGTTAATATCCCAGGCCGAATGACCTTATATATGGATATGGTTGGGTACCTGGTTTACTTCTTTGTCGCACAGACTCCAGCAGCTTGTTGTGCAGTGTAACTCTCATCTGCTATGACACGCACCTTCTGATGAGTTGTTTTTATTTTAAAGGTAATGTTACATTGTTTTTTTTTTTTTTACAGGTCAGGTTAGTATTTGGATAACTTAAAGGGTGTTAGGTTAGCTGGTTAGGGGGGTTTAGATGCTAGTGGATCACTTTGCGGTGGGGGTTATGGCAGTTTAGGGGTTAATAGTGTAGTGGATTAGTTTGTGATGTGGGGGTGTGGCTGTTTAGGGGTAAATAGAATAGTTTAATGCAACGGTTTCTTCTAACCAAAAAGTTTGAGTATTAAATGCAATTGCATTAAGGCGATAGCATTTTTTTTAAACTTGTAATACGAATGGACATTGCTGCTCATTGCCGCCCATAGAAAATATGGGGAGCATAATTTACCGCAAGTTTGCACAAACTAATTTGCATCAATTTAACCCCTTGAGGACCAATGACGTACAGGGTACGTTGTACAAAAAACGTTCATTAACGACCAACGACGTACCTTGTACGTCATCAGGGGATTCAAGTGGTGGAAGCGAGCCGTTTTCATGTTATTGCAGTGATGCCTCTGTATTGAGGCATCCTGCAATAACATTTTTTAAGCATCTGATGCAGAGAGAGCCACTCTGTGGCCCTCTCTGCATCGGCCAACGATGGTGCCGATCGTTGGTGGGTGGGAGCAGCAGCAGGGAGGCAGGTGGGCGGCCATCGCTGGTAGGTATCTGGCAGAGGGGGCGGAATCACGCATGGGGGCGCAAGCAGGGACGGGAGCGGGTGGGAACCCTACACTATGGAATTAAGGAGGGAGAGAGGAGGGGGGGAAATTGGATCTAAGTGATCTGGGAAGGGGGTGGGTGGTAGGTCATTGAGGTGGGGCAGCTACACTACATTACGTTTTTTGCTAAAATAAATCTAAAAAAACTAATTACATGGCAAAATGGGTACTGGCAGACTGCTGCCAGTATCCAAGATGGCAGACAATAAGGTAAAGGGGGGAGGGTTAGAGAGCTGTTTGGGGGGGGGGGATCAGGGAGGTTGGGGGCTTAGGGGGATTCTACACAGCAGAATATATATTTTTTAAATGTATTTCTGAACAAAGGGGATCCCAGAGAAGCATTTACAACCATTTGTGCTATAATTGCACAAGCTGTTTGTAAATAATTTCAGTGTGAAACCTAAAGTTTGGGAAAAAGTAAAAATTTTTTCTTTATTTTATCGCATTTGGCGGTCAAATGGTGGCATGAAATATACCAAAATGGCCCGCCTAGATCAATACTTTGGGTTTTCTACTACACTAAAGCTAAAATTAACCATAAAGCTCCCTACTAGCTCCCTAATTAACCTCTTCACTGCTGGGCATAATACACGTGTGATGCGCAGCTGCATTTAGCGGCTTTCTTATTACCAAAAAGCAACGCCAAAGCCGTATATGTCTGCTATTTCTGAAGAAAGGGGATCCCAGAGAAGCATTTACAATCATTTGTGCCATAATTGCACAAGCTGTATGTAAATAATTTCAGTGTGAAACCTAAAGTTTGTGAAAAAGTGAACATTTTTTTTATTTCATCGCATTTGGCGGTCAAATGGTGGCATGAAATATACCAAAATGGGCCTAGAGTAATACTTTGGGTTCTCTACTACACTACAGCTAAAATTAACCATACAAGCTCCCTACAAGCTCCCTAATTAACCACTTCACTGCTGGGCATAATACACATGCGGTGTGCAGCTGCATTTAGCAGCTTTCTAAAGCAACGCCAAAGCCATATGTGTCTGCTATTTCTGAACAAAGGGGATCCCAGAGAAGCATTTACAACCATTTGTGCCATAATTGCACAAGCTGTTTGTAAATAATTTCAGTGAGAAACATAAAGTTTGGGAAAAAGTTAGTAAAAAAATGTAACATTTTTTTTTTATTTGATCGCATTTGGCGGTGAAATGGTGGCATGAAATATACCAAAATGGGCCTAGATCAATACTTTGGGTTGTCTTCTAAAAAAAATATATACAGGTCAAGGGATATTCAGGAATTCCTGACAGATATCAGTGTTCCAATGTAACTATCGCTAATTTTGAAAAAAAAAAATGGTTTGGAAATAGCAAAGTGCTACTTGTACTTATTGCCCTATAACTTGCAAAAAAGTAAATAACATGTAAACATTGGGTATTTCTAAACTCAGGACAAAATTTAGAAACTATTTAGCATGGTTGTTTTTTGATGGTTGTAGATGTCTAACAGATTTTGGGGGTCAAAGTTAGAAAAAGTGTGTTTTTTTCAATTTTTTCATCATATTTTATATTTTTTTAGAGTAAATTATAAGATATGATGAAAATAATGGTATCTTTAGAAAGTCTATTTAATAGCGAGAAAAACTGTATATAATATGTGTGGGTACAGTAAATAAGTAAGAGGAAAATTACAGCTAAACACAAACACAGCAGAAATGTAAAAGTAGCCTTGGTCCCAAACGGTCAGAAAACATAATTTATGTAAGAATTTACCTGATAAATTCATTCCTTTCATATTGGCAAGAGTCCATGAGCTAGTGACGTATGGGATATACATTCCTACCTACCAGGAGGGGCAAAGTTTCCCAAACCTCAAAATGCCTATAAATACACCCCCACCACACCCACAATTCATTTTAACGAATAGCCAAGAAGTGGGGTGATAAGAAAGGAGCAAAAGCATCAACAAGGAATTGGAATAATTGTGCTTTATACAAAAAAATCATAACCACCATAAAAAGGGTGGGTCTCATGGACTCTTGCCAATATGAAAGAAATGAATTTATCAGGTAAATTCTTACATAAATTATGTTTTCTGACCGTTTGGGACCAAGGCTACTTTTACATTTCTGCTGTGTTTGTGTTTTCTTTCATGTAATTGGCAAAAGTCCATGAGCTAGTGACGTATGGGATAGCAAATACCCAAGATGTGGAACTCCACTAGAGAGGGAGGGATAAAAATAAAGACAGCCAATTCCGCTGAAAAATTAATCCACAACCCAAATCAAAAGTTTTAATCTTTATAATGAAAAAAACTAAAATTATAAGCAGAAGAATCAAACTGAAACATCTGCCTGAAGTACTTTTCTACCAAAAACTGATTCTGAAGAAGAGAAAACATCAAAATGGTAGAATTTAGTAAAAGTATGCAAAGAAGACTAAGTTGCTGCTTTGCAAATCTGATCGACAGAAGCTTCATTCTTAAAAGCCCAGGAAGTGGAAACTGACCTAGTAGAATGAGCCGTAATCCTCTGAGGCGGGGAATTACCCGACTCCAAATAAGCATGATGAATCAAAAGCTTTAACCAAGATGCCAAAGAAATGGCAGAAGCCTTCTGACCTTTCCTAGAACCAGAAAAGATAACAAATAGACTATAAGTCTTTCTGAAATCTTTAGTAGCTTCAACATAATATTTCAAAGCTCTTACCACATCCAAAGAATGTAAAGATTTCTCCAGAGAATTCTTAGGATTAGGACACAACGAAGGGACAACAATTTCTCTACTAGTGTTGTTGGAATTCACAACTTTAGGTAAAAATTTAAATGAAGTCCGCAAAACCGCCTTATCCTGATGAAAAATCAGAAAAGGAGACTCACAAGAAAGAGCAGATAATTCAGAAACTCTTCTAGCAGAAGAGATGGCCAAAAGGAACAATACTTTCCAAGAAAGTAATTTAATGTCCAGAGAATGCATAGGCTCAAACGGAGGAGCCTGTAAAGCCTTCAAAACCAAATTAAGTCTCCAAGGAGGAGAGATTGACTTAATGACATGCTTGATACGAACCAAAGCCTGTACAAAACAATGAATATCAGGAAGATTAGCAATTTTTCTGTGGAACAGAACAGAAAGAGCAGAGATTTGTCCTTTCAAGGAACTTGCAGACAAACCCTTATCTAAACCATCCTGAAGAAACTGTAAAATTCTAGGAATTCTAAAAGAATGCCAAGAGAATTTATGAGAAGAACACCATGAAATGTAAGTCTTCCAAACTCGATAATAAATCTTTCTAGACACAGATTTACGCGCCTGCAACATAGTATTAATCATTGAGTCAGAGAAACCTCTATGACTAAGCACTAAGCGTTCAATCTCCATACCTTCAAATTTAATGATTTGAGATCCTGATGGAAAAATGGGCCTTGAGATAGAAGGTCTGGCCTTAACGGAAGTGGCCAAGGTTGGCAACTGGACATCCGAACAAGATCCGCATACCAAAACCTGTGTGGCCATGCTGGAGCCACCAGCAGTACAAATGAACGCTCCATTATGATTTTGGAAATCACTCTTGGAAGAAGAACTAGAGGCGGAAAGATATAAGCAGGTTGATAACTCCAAGGGAAGTGTCAACGCATCCACTGCTTCCGCCTGAGGATCCCTGGACCTGGACAGATACCTGCGAAGTTTCCTGTTTAGATGAGAAGCCATCAGATCTATTTCTGGAAGCCCCCACATCTGAACAATCTGAAAAAACATATCTGGGTGAAGAGACCACTCTCCCGGATGTAAAGTCTGGTGACTGAGATAATCCACTCCCAATTGTCTATACCTGGGATATGGACCGCAGAAATTAGACAGGAGCTGGATTCCGCCCATGCAAGTATCCGAGATACTTCTTTCATAGCTTGAGGACTGTGAATCCCACCTTGATGATTGACATACGCCACGGTTGTGACATTGTCTGTCTGAAAACAAATAAACGGTTCTCTCTTCAGAAGAGGCCAAAACTGAAGAGCTCTGAGAATCGCACGGAGTTCCAAAATGTTGATTGGTTATCTCGTCTCTTGAGATTTCCAAACCCCCTGCTTTGTCAGAGATCCCCAGACAGCTCCCCAACCTGAAAGACTCTCATCTGTTGTGATCACAGTCCAGGCTGGACGAACAAAAGAGGCCCCTTGAACTAAACGATGGTGATCTAACCACCAAGTCAGAGATAGTCGAACATTGGGATTTAAGGATATTAATTGTGATATCTTTGTATAATCCCTGCACCATTGGTTCAGCATACAAAGCTGAAGAGGTCTCTTGTGAAAACGAGCAAAGGGGATTACATCCGATGCTGCAGTCATGAGACCTAAAACCTCCATGCACATAGCTACTGAAGGGAATGATTGAGACTGAAGGTTTCGACAAGCTGCAACCAATTTCAGACATCTCTTGTCTGTTAGAGACAAAGTCATGGATACTGAATCTATTTGGAAACCTAAAAAGGTTACCCTTGTCTGAGGAATCAAAGAACTTTTTGGTAAATTGATCCTCCAACCATGTCTTTGAAGAAACAACACTAGTTGATTTGTGTGAGATTCTGCAGACCGTAAAGACTGAGTGAGTACCAAGATATCGTCCAAATAAGAAACACCGCAATATCCCGCTCTCTGATTACAGAGAGTAGGGCACCGAGAACCTTTGAAAAGATCCTTGGAGCTGTTGCTAGGCCAAAAGGAAGAGTAACAAATTGATAATGCTTGTCTAGAAAAGAGAATCTCAGGAACTGATAGTGATCTGGATGAATCGGAATATGAAGATATGCATCCTGTAAGTCTATTGTGGACATATAATGCCCTTGCTGAACAAAAGGCAGAATAGTCCTTATAGTCACCATCTTGAATGTTGGTATTCTTACATAACGATTCAAAATTTTTAGATCCAGAACTGGTCTGAAAGAATTCTCCTTCTTTGGAACAATGAACAGATTTGAATAAAACCCCAGACCCCATTCCTGAAAAGGAACTGGCACAATTACCCCAGATAACTCCAGGTCTGAAACACACTTCAGGAAAGCCTGAGCCTTTACTGGGTTCACTGGAATGCGTGAGAGAAAGAAACTTCTCAAAGGCGGTCTTACTTTGAAACCTATTCTGTACCCTTGAGAAACAATGTTCTGAATCCAATGATTTTGGATTGAATTGATCCAAACATCCTTGTAAAATCTTAGTCTGCCCCCTACCAGCTGCGCTGGAATGAGGGCCGCACCTTCATGCGGACTTGGGGGCTGATTTAGATATTTTAAATGGCTTTGATTTATTCCAGACTGGAGAAGACTTCCAATTGGAAACCGTTCCCTTTGGGGAAGGGTCAGGTTTCTGTTCCTTATTTTGACGAAAGGAACGAAAACGGTTAGCAGCCTTAAATTTACCCTTAGATTTTTTTTCCTGAGGCAAAAAAGCTCCCTCCCCCCCAGTGACAGTTGAAATAATAGAATCCAACTGAGAACCAAATAACTTATTACCTTGGAAAGAGAGATAGCAACGTTGATTTAGAAGTCATATCAGCATTCCAAGATTTAAGCCATAAAGCTCTTCTAGTTAATATAGCTAAAGACATATATCTGACATCAATTCTAATTATATCAAAAATGGCATCACAAATGAAATTATTAGCATGTTGAATTAGCTTAACAATGCTATACACATTATGATCTTGTACTTGTTGTGCTAAAGTTTCCAACCAAAAAGTTGAAGCAGCAGCAACATCAGCCAAAGAAATAGCAGGCCTAAGAAGGTGACCTGAACATAAATAAGCCTTCCTTAGATAAGATTCAAGTTTCCTATCTAAAGGATCTTTAAAAGAAGTACTATCTGCCATAGGAATAGTAGTTCGTTTAGCAAGAGTAGAGATGGCCCCATCAACTTTGGGGATCTTTTCCCAAAACTCCAATCTATCAGTCGGCAAAGGATACAGTTTCTTAAACCTTTGAAGAAGGAGTAAAAGAAGTACCCAGTCTATTCCATTCCCTAGAAATTACATCTGAAATAGCACCAGGAACTGGAAAAACCTCATTTACTGGTTTTAATATCAAGAGGACTAGTCTCCTCCATATCTAATGCAATCAACACCTCTTTTAATAAGGAACGATTATACTCCATTTTAAATAAGTATGAAGATTTGTCAGTGTCAATATCTGAGGTAGAATCGTCTGAACCAGATAGATCCTCATCAGAGATAGATAAATCAGAATGCTGTCGGTCATTTAAAAATTCATCAATTTTATGAGAAGTTTTAAAAGACCTTTTACGTTTATTAGAAGGTGGTATGACAGACAAAGCCTTCTGAATGGAATTAGAAACAAATTCTCTCACATTAACAGGAATATCCTGAACATTAGATGTTGAAGGAACAACAACAGGTAATGGATTACTACTAATGGAAATATTGTATGCATTTGAAAGTTTATTATGACAACTAACACAAACTACAGCCGGAGGAACAGTTACCACAAGTTTACAACAAATGCACTTAGCTTTGGTATAACCGACATCAGGCAGCAGGATTCCAATAGTAGATTCTGAGACAGGGTCAGATTGAGACATCTTGCAATATGTAATAGAAAAAATAACATATAAAGCAAAATTATCAATTTCCTTATATGACAGTTTCAGGAATGGGAAAAAATGCAAACAAAATAAGCCTCTGGAAACCAGAAGCAAAATAAAATAAAGACTTAAATAATGTCAAAAATCTGGCGCCAAGTATGACGCCCACAACTGACAAAATATTTTTGGGCGCCAAGAACATCTACAACAAACACGAGCGTCATAGATGATGCAACTATGTGAAAACTCTCGGCGCCAACTAAGACGCCGGAAATGACGAAATTACGTTAACAAACGTATATCTTGCACCAAGAATGACGCAATAAATTATAGCATTTTGCGCTCCCGTGAGCCTAACAGCCCGCAATTTAGAAAAGAGAGTCAATTTGAAAATTTCAGGTAAGAATTTTTTTTTATTTTTTATATATGCATTTCCCAAAATGAAACTGACAGTCTGCAAAAAGGAAATATACTGATTAACCTGAATCATGGCAAATATAAGTACAAAACATGTATTTAGAAGTTTACATATAAAGTGCCAAACCATAGCTGAGAGTGTCTTAAATAAAAGAAAACATAATTACCAAAAGACACTCATCTACATATAGCAGATAGCCAAATCAGTACTGAAACGAGAATCAGTAGAGGTAATGGTATATAAGAGTATATCGTCGATCTGAAAAGGGAGGTAATAGATAAATCTCTACGACCGATAACAGAGAACCTATGAAATAGATCCCCGTTAGGATGACCATTGTATTCAATAGGAAATACTCCCTTCACATCCCTCTGACATTCACTGCACTCTGAGAGGAAAACCGGGCTTCAGCATGCTGAGAAGCGCATGTCAACGTAGAAATCTAGCACAAACTTACTTCACCACCTCCATGGGAGGCAAAGTTTGTAAAACTGAATTGTGGGTGTGGTGGGGGGTGTATTTATAGACATTTTAAGGTTTGGGAAACTTTGCCCCTCCTGCTAGGTAGGAATGTATATCCCATATGTCACTAGCTCATGGACTCTTGCCAATTACATGAAAGAAAATGGAAAAGTGCTGTGGTCCTTAAGGGGTTAAACAGCGTGCCACTTGCAAAATGGATTTGAGCATAAAGAATACCCCAATCTTGCAATCACATTTACGCTCTTTTGCACTAACAATAATGCTCCACTCGTAATCTGGCCCAAAGTTGTTTATTATGCTCATTGCCCCTTTAATAAAATAAAATTAAAGCAATATTGCAATATACATTTTTTATTTGGACTATTGGCATCTGAACATTGTACTTGTTCTATTTCTTACAGAGTTTGCATCCATCATAATTAAGTATCATACTGAAGACTATGAAGGACCGGGAGGCTTGGGCATTAGGAAGATCTAGAGCAGAGTTGTGATAGCCAAGGGGTCGGGGTTATGTTGTGTGAGGGGTGGAGTCAGAGGGGAAATATTACGGGGATGGGCAGGAAGTGGTTAAAACTGCCAGCTACTTGGGCAGGGTCAGCACCTGGGGCGTGGCTAGATGCAAGTCAGCAATGCGGGACATTTTTAAGCTGTAGAATCACTGTTGAAGGAATAGAGGGCAGAGCTGCTCAGCCTTGGCCTTCCAGAGGTTTTGGAACTACATTTCCCATGATGCTCAGCCAGCATTTCCCATGATGTTCAGACACTCTGAAACCTCTGGAAGACCAAGGTTGAGCACCCCTAAATGATACTTGGGAGCTCTGGTGTGTGGTGAAAACATAGTTGTCAGGTGCCCTCTCTTGCTGCCCTTGAATTTAGCTCTTTACATGAAATATGTCTTAGGATTTCTCTCTGCATACAACATTCTACAAAGTGATTGGTTAGATCAGAGCACATATTTATTTACATCTGACCCTAATTGGCTGCAGCTAATGAGACCAGAAACATGGATTCCAACATGCTTTTCAAGGGTGTAAAAGGGACAGTAAAGTCTAAAATAAATTCATGATTCAGACAGGACATGTAATTTTAAACAACTTTACAATTTACTTTTATCATCAAATTTGTTTTGTTCTCTTGGTATTCTTTGATTAAAGTTAAACCTAGGTAGGTTCATATGCTAATTTCTAAGTCCTTGAAGGCCGTCTCTTATCTGAATGCATTTTGCTAGTTTTTCACAGCTAGACAGTGCTAGTTCACGCGTGTCATATAGATAACATTGTGCTCACTCCCGTGGAGTTATTTATGAGTCAGCACTGATTGGCTAAAATGCAAATCTTTCAAAAGAACCGACGTGAGGGGGCAGTCTGCAGAGGCTTAGCTACAAGGTAATCACAGAGGTAAAAAGTATATTAATATAACCGTGTTGGTTACGCAAAACTGGGGAATGGGTAATAAAGGGATTATCTATCTTTTTTAATAACTTTCAAGTAGACTCTACCTTTAAATGATTTTTAAAACAGTTATTTTGTATACAGACCTTTTGCTACGCAGTAATTATTTACTGATACATACTGCATATAATTACGATTTTACTTTATGTCTGATTTAGTGACTTGCATTATCACAAGCTGGTTTCCTTGAATGTGCACAGAGAAGATATAGAGATTTCCATTTATTACAACTTGTTAAAAAAAATGCATTCATAATTTCTATTTAGAGCAAAACTCTTGATATAAAGCACTCGGCTCCCAGACAGAGATTAGAGAGTTTCATTGTATTTAATAATAGTTGTATAGAAAAATATAGAGTGTTTAGCCCACTCACACAGTGCAGACCTTCACATTAGCGTTAATCAAGTTCTCACTAATGGAAATACATCTCTTGGCAATTATTTAGTGTAATGCCAAACACAGTAAGATGTTTCAGTATAATCTTTGTCTTCAGTAACGCATAAAAATGGAACTCTGTATAGAAGATTAGGGCTCCATGTACTAAGAGGCGGGCGGACAGCTTCTTAACTCGCGAAGCTGTCTGCCCGCCTCCGCTACACACGGGCAGCGGATCTATTGATCCGCTTGCCCGTATGTATCATTACACACTCAGCGAAGTGTGTAATGCCCGCCCGTTCAGTCGCGCGACCAATCACGCGACTGAAGGGGCTGTCAATCACCAAGAGCGAGCGAGCTCTCTGTGATTTTGCTTCGCCACCTAAGAGGTGGCGTAGGGTGTAGGATGCAGCGGTCTAATGACCGCTGCTTCTTACATTGCGGGAAGCAGGCTCGCATATGCGAACCTGCCCCGCAAAGGCATCCGGAGCAGCTTTCGCTGCTTCGTACATGGAGCCCTATGTATCGTGACAAACAGGCTATCAGTCCTGAAACTTGTATTTAAAGGGACATTATAAATTCTAGATAGAAAGATGCATTCAAAGATTAGTCTGAGAATGACATGTCGATGTATTTTTTAGTTTCATTAGTTGTTTAAATATTGACAAAATAAGTTTAAAGTTTTAGTGTCTATAAAACAATGGGAGCGGCCATGTTGTAACTTAGGTTACCTTCTTTGCTGTGGCCAATTAGGGACAGTTATAAATAGGTCACTAGAGTGTGCAGCCAATGGCTATGTGGTATATAACAGTGTTCTGCACTTCCATTTCTAACAGGAACTGAAATGCTCACAATTTCAGAATAGAATTACATGAAAAGGGGACAAAATAAATCATGAAAATATATTGCAGAGGGTTTTTTTATATATTCAAAACAAGTTCTGTAAAACAAAAGACAAGAGGCGCTCTTTGTGCAGCAAGTTCACAAACACTTAGCGACTGAGCAGATAGAGGTCAGGTACTCACAAGAAAAGTTGCACATCCAGTGCAATAACGGACAAGCCGAAGCTTCAGAGCCGCTCGGCTGACTCTCCAAGGCTGTGACAGCTAGGTATCCAAAACGAGGCTCCACTTCCGATACTGGTTCCAATAAGGGACGCCAACAAGGAGGATCCTGTATTAGATGCACCTAATAAAAAAGACCCAACCAGGCGGGTCTCACCAAATGTGGGTGAATAATGTAAAGTCCAGAGCAAGGCTTAAGAGATCCAATACACTTTATTAAAACATATAAAAGTGTTGCTTAGCAACGCGTTTCTCGGCTACGTGCCGTTTCATCAGGCCTGAGCAAGTTTCCCCATTTTGAAATGAAACCTCTTAAAGCATGTGATCATCACTTTAGGTTATCCAAGAAACTACTACTGACTCCACAGGACGAGCCTCAAATGTAAGACCCAGAAATTTGCTGCATCGGATTTTCAGCTTCAATCCTCAGAGACTGTGAAATCAAAGACGGCTTACAAACAGATCAGAGATGGTTCCAGTAAAGGAGTTGGGTTGATTTATTTGTTTACTACATTTAGGGATCCATTAATTAAGCTACAGTGAATCAGGTCTGCTTGACCTATGTTAAATCTACCCCTTAGCCTCATGTGAGTGCATTTCTTATATTTGTTTGTTGAAGCGATTTCGCTGTATATTAAACTTTGCTTGAATCGGAGATGCGCTTGGCTCTTGTTTTGTATATTTTCCATTGATTCAAGACGGTCATTACAAACAGACCTGTCTGAACCACAGTTGAGCTCCGTTTTCTTCATTTTCAGAACAATCGGACGTTTGGACACTGTGACATTTCAAGTATTGTGTTTTATATCACTTATTTAAGTTTTTAATGTTTCATATACAATCTTATAAAAATGTATTAAGGGTGTCAAGTCTTACACAGCTTTTTGTTATAAGATTTTAGGGGTCTTTGTATAGAACAGCTGGTATCAAATGTTGTTACTTTGTAGCTTGTATAGTGGATTTTAGATTTGAGATATATATTAGCATTTTATAATAATTTTATTATTTTTATATGCAAATATCATCTTTTTTCCATAGTCTGAAGCGCTTGAACAAAAGTGATTTTATCTAAGATGACCCTATAAGAGAAGGAGGAGAACATTTCACACTCTTCCTTCTGAGAGGCAATTATACGCTGTGTAGAAATTTAGTTGTCTGGTAATCAATATGGTAGCTTGTCCTGTTGTCTGGACAGAACATCCACTTTGGTATTTTTAGTTTCAGGAATATAAGATAACACATAGCTAAATCTAGGATAAAAAACTAGAGCCCAGGGGGGGGGGTGTCCACATAGCGATCCTGAACAGTCTCACTCTCCTTGAGCTCCAATCTGCCGATTTTTTTACTTCTTTCTACGGTTAAAAAGCTAATCTTGACTATAATAATAATATTTATCCCTGTCACGAGCATATCACATCTTTTTGGACTGTATTTGTGAAATCAGAGCCCAGGATTGGACAGTATAGGCCTGAAGCGGCGGCTTACAACAAGCAGTATTTCCCCCCTTGGCACCCTGAGGTATTTTAAAGAGAAGGCATTAGCAGGTCTTATAAATAAACGTCTGGGAATAGATGCGTCATGGGAAGATGACCTACAAGACCGCCTTGATAGAAGTTTTGAAAACATTGAGAAGCTCATGCAAAAGCTGATTGAAAGAGCTCCACTGGATCACTGGAGTCGCTGCCTTACAAACAGCAAAATACCTGCAGCTTCTCCTACAGCTGTTAAAAAACAACCACCGACTAACAACACCTCATTTAAGTGTGGATCAGTACTGGATCCACATCAGGGGAAAATTAAACAGATGATAAAGGCCTAAGTTTTACTGCAGCAGCGACAGCATTAAATGATGACTCCAGAAGGGGTGAAAACACATTCTAAGAATACCTTGAATGATTGGCGCTCATATCACGGAAAACCACAGTGCCAGGAGGCCACGGGAGACTCACATGAGCCTCTACAGAAGGAGGGGGTCTTGCCGCAGGCCGTATTGCTGCAAGAGCTTGGGGAGGGGCTCTTGTGGTGTCGTGGACACTGGGGAGGCACATTTCAGATCCAACAACATCACTCTGGATAAAGAATATGCCGATCCCATACCACACGTTGAGGTACTTTATAAATTACGAGAAGTGTCCTTAGTCCTGAGCACTTCTGGAGAAGCACCCGCTGACACAAGCATGAGATGATTATTGTCACTGAACTGTGTCACTCCTCACTTACAGGGAACTATCAAGGCTGCACCCTATTCGTACACAAAACCCTATGGCTGAACATTATTTATAACAAATCTATTTCTTAGCCTTTGGTAATACATCAGAGGTACCGTTCCAACCTGTTCTAGTGGATTTTCACTATTCTGTATATATGTTGCTTTATGTTAATAAGTATTTGAACATGAACCTTTAATTCTGTTAACCCAACCATTTTTAAACATTAACCCTGCATACACTCAGACAAAATCCTGGGGCTGATTATATAAATATAACCCACTTTTATCATTGTAACCCCCTTACGAAGGAAATGGTGACTTTGTTGAGTAACTTGGTTCTGTTCTGTTCTGTTTAGACTTGTGTCCCTCATCTCTGTATACACATATAGTCATTTGTGAATGAGCGTCCCTTACAGATCTTATAAATATGATGTTAAAATAGCTACTTTACTGAGGCGGGGCGTAGCCGTGCAGGGACATGGCCACAGTTTAGAAAAGCTCCGTGCAAGCCATAGGTCTCCAGCCTAATAATTGAAGTAAAACTGGGAATTTACTCTTAAAAACCCTACAGTCTGCTAGATGACCTTTCCCCACAGACTCCGGCAATCGGAAAGAGAAAAGAAAAACCTCCGACATTATCATAAAGATGTACCGCCATACTGGGTGAGGCGGACTGCAAAGTGACAAGCTGCAAATGACTTTCACACGAAAGTAAAGTATTTAAATGTCTGCTCTATACTTGGATGGATGAATGGCCACCGGGACTAGATGAACGCTTGGCGAGGGACCTGTCTGGAGGAGATCGCTTGCAAACATTACGCCGCCATTACTGAGGACCACGCGGTAAGACATTCCGGGAACTGGGAGTGGGGAGAGATACGTCTAGCCCAAAAGTAAAGCAGCTCAGCAAAAGAACTGGTCTGAGGAGTTTATATGTTCATTGCAAGTGCAACTGCCCTAACTACAAACAAATAAACTGTTACCTTAAAAGCAAGCCAGTGCAGGGGAACTGTTGCGGTGCTGGGGAGGGCCGAACAGGGCAAATACAGTGAAGAGTAAACGTGAAGGGGAAACAACAGAAACTGAAGGCTGTGCTTCAAATTACAAATTAAAAATCAAGACTTTCTTAGCCTAGAGGAGGTTAGGATAATTATATACAAATACCTAACTGAAGGCAAAAGAGAAACACAACACTATTATCTCCCCTATTCACATGGCGAAGCAAAACCGCTAATACACAATACACTGACTAGATTAAACCAAAGGCACGGACTACAATGGAACTCTTGATCTTTGAAACAACCAGATTAACCACAGGGGCCAGATAATACCTTGCCTTAATTTATATCTACCCTCTTGCAGCCACCCTTTTCTGGGAAATACAATAACAGGAGCCTTGCTGGGTTTCCTTCCCCACCCCACACATTGGAACAGCCTGAAATCTAACTGCTACAGGCCACAATACTCGACAATGGCAGCCAAGAAAAATGCTAAATCTGACAAAAAACTGACAGGCATCACTTCAGTGAACTCTTTCTTTACCAGACAAGACACTGAGACACCAGAACAGTTACAGACACCCCTTAATGATGAAACAGCACAGCAGGAACTGCGCAGCACTACTCACACTATAAACTCGGACCAATTATCCCAGATACAATCTACTATCTCACTAATACCCTCTAAATCTGACCTTGCAGATTTAAAAACATGAAATGTCATCTCTGAGGAAAGACATAAGTGAAATGGGATCAAGGCTCGAATATTTAGAGGAAGGCCAAGACTCACTGAACAACCACCAGCTAACAAGACACGAATCTATAGTTCAGTCACTCCAACTGAAAATTGAAGATTTGGACAATCGCAATCGACGCAGTAACTTAAGGATAAGAGGAGTTCCAGAGGAAGCTACTAAAGAATCGCTGCCTTCTTACCTTCTACAGATGTTTGAATATATTGCCCCAAATGTCAAGCTCTCTGAAACATCAATGGAAAGAGCACATAGGGCCCTTTAACCACTCCCTATCCCACCAAAACCGCCTAGAGATATCATTATAAAATTTACAAACTATCTAGACAAGGAGGCTATCTGGAAACAAGTAAGACTCCAAAGAGAAATTAGATTTCAAACATACAGTATTCAAATATTCCAAGACATCAGCCCAGCCACCATAAAAAGAAGAAGAGAGATTTGCTTCATCACCCAACGACTACAAGAGAGGAAGGTGAAATACAGATGGGGATTCCCCTTCAGTCTAATTGTACAGAAAGAAGGTAGAACGTATATATATAGAGACTCAACAGATATAGACTCTTTCTCTAAAGGCTTGAACATTGACTTTCCACACTCTGATCTACCGACTCCAACCACACATCAGAATGATCCTCCCCTCCCTCAGAGACCGCAATGGTCTACTGTTCAACGAAAGAAGAAAAAGACAGAAGACAATACGTTGGATATATAAAGATGTCTCATGAGACTGGAATTGTGTCCAACTACTAAAAACAGTCCACTGGAGATACCTCACCCAGTCTCGACAAGAACTGATAAGTATATAGAGGGTTATACATTACTGTTGTATGCTATTGCTTTTTGTTTAGAACTAGGCAATGGGAACTCAATAGATACTAACTAAGATATATGGTTGAAAGATGAACAGTCTTGATCACTGAGTGACATATGTATCAAAGTACAAGCTAACTATGTGATCGAAAATTACCCTCAGGATAAGAGGTTATACCTGTTACTGTGTTGGAGAGTTAATGTTGCCAATTTTGTTTTTCCAAAAGTTTTATATACAGGAATGCCTTGTTTTAGTATTCTAGTCCTATACAAGGAGCTAAGGTATTACTAGTTAAACAGTTAGTATGTAAGAAATAAAAAAGTCCCTGACTACTTGTTATGAAATTAATAACAACCGCAGACATATGTAGCACACTAATCAGAAGGTCTCAACTGCTGATAAAATGAGAGGCAGATAATTAGTTAAAAACAGTTGAAAATTGTTGTCATACCTAATTATACAGAATAAACTGTGAAAGTCGGGCAGAGGTCTAATATCTAGCTAAGTAATTCCCTACTTGTAATGTTTACATGTGAGTTGGAGACCTACTAAATGGCATGCTACCTCATGATTGTTAACATGATGATTCTAATTTTCGTTTTTATTTGTTTTTTTCTTTTCTCAAATCTCTCTTTTCCGTTACCAGTTGGCTGTCCTGTCCTGCAACCACAAATCACTTCCCAAAAAAAATACATGTGTAAGTAAACCATATTCTATCCACATTAATTTCACATTCCACCTAGATTATGGCTAACCACTTAAAACACAACACACACACAAACGAATTACAATTATATTCCATTAATGCAAAAGGTCTCAACATACCACAAAAGAGATCCGTAATACTGAGGGACAGTCTCAGCCAGGGAGCAGATTTGATGTTCCTCCAAGAAACACACTTTAGAAAGGGAAGAGAACCCACTACCTTTGCTAGCCAGTTCGGAGTCTGTTTTTGGGCTTCACATCACAAACATAAGAAACAAGGTGTAGGTATCATAATCAAAAGAGGTATTCCCTTTACAGAAATAAATACCATCAGAGATAGAGAAGGTAGATATATTATAGTAATCGGTATGCTCTATAACCGACCAGTGACACTGGTTTCAGTATATGCGCCAAACACAGGTCAATACAAATTCCTTAGAAGGCTCACTAATATAATACTAGATTACCAGAAAGGACCGCTTCTAATGTGTGGGGATTTTAATATAGCTTTAAATCCGGAAATAGACAGCTCTTCGCAGCGTTCATCACTACCTACCTCACAGTTAAACAAAATAAAATCATACCTCAAACAAATTGTCGCCCAAGATGTATGGAGAACTCTACACCCGCTAAGTAGGGACTATTCGTTTTACTCATACCCTCACGAGACCTACAATAGAATAGATTATATATTTACAGATGTAGGTGGCTTGGCGCTATTTAAATCAGCAAAGATTAACTCAATTACTTGGTCAGACCACTCATCGGTGGTTGGCTCCCTCATATGGCCATCTAAACCTATCAAAGATTTTGTTTGGCGACTGGATGATTATTTATTAACCGACCCTATTATTGCTCTGAAAATAGACAAAGTACTAACGGAATATTTCCAATTTAATACTTCATCAGTAGCATCCCCTCAAACATTATGAAACATTATGAGAAGCACACAAAAGCGTCATACGAGGCGAAATGATGGCTATAAAAGCATACCATAATAAAATTAAGAGAGAAGCCGTTAAAGCATTTCTAGATAAAATCCAACAACTGGAAAACAGGCATAAATGCTCCCCATCTGATAGAGGGGTCCTGAGGGAGCTGACTACCGAAAAACAAAAACTAGCATCACACCTATCTAAAGAAATTAAGAGAAAAGCACTATATAACCGACAAAGACATTATGAGGGCAGCAACAAATTCGGACGGCTACTAGCAAGGTACCTTAAACACAAAACCCACAAAAAAATTTACACATCACTGACGAACAAGGGCAATCTCAACACTCTACACCTGGAATAGCACGCGTATTTCAGAAATTTTTCCAAAAACTATACAATATTAGAAATAGCCCGCACCATCAATCTGAAAATCCCCAATTGCGCCCAACCGTAATAGACAACTATCTTAAACACCTGAAACTTCCCACTATCACTTCCGAACAAAAAGAAACCTTAGAAGAACCCTTGACAGTAGAAGAAATAGATTTAGTAATTAAAGACCTACCCACAGGGAAAACACCTGGCCCAGATGGCTTTACCCACAAGTATTACACTACATTTAGAGAGACACTGTCCCCACATATGTTAAATTATTTCCAATCCATAGAGTCCTCTGGCGGGTTCTCAGCCAGGGCCTTAGAGGCCCATATAATACTATTACCAAAACCAAACAAATCCACTGCTCTACCTGCGAACTACCGCCCCATTTCATTATTAAACACGGACATTAAAATATTTGCGAAAATTCTATCACATAGACTGAATAAAATCCTTCCCCACATAATACATTCAGACCAAGTTGGCTTTGTCCCGGGCCGTGAGGCAAAAGATAACACGGTAAGAGCATTACACCTTATCCATTATATCACCAAAAAAAATATCCTTTCCCTGTTTATATCAACCGATGCCGAAAAGGCTTTCGATCGCATAGCGTGGGACTTCTTAAAAGCCACTCTATCGCAGATGGGTCTGGGCCCCCAAGTAATATCTCGCATTTTCTCACTCTACTCTCAGCCGAGCGCACGCATACTGATAAATGGATCCTTATCTGACCCCTTTACTATAACAAATGGGACGCGTCAGGGATGCCCCCTTTCACCTCTCTTGTTTACCTTTGTGATAGAGACGTTAGCAACTAGCATTAGGAATAATCCACAAATTCATGGTATTAACATTGGCACACAACAATACAAAGTCTCCCTTTTCGCAGACGATATGCTTTTCTCCATCACGGCTCCCGAAGAGTCAATCCCACAACTAAATCAGGAACTAGAGATTTTTCACACACTCTCAAATTTCACCATTAACAAGTCCAAATCTGAAATTCTAAATATAAACGTGAACAAACACGACATGCACAACATAAAACAACTCACATCATTTTCATGGTGTTATTCCTCACTTAAGTATCTAGGGGTCAAACTAGCGCCTACCTATAACGATATGTTCACTATGAACTACATTCCTCTTAAACGGACAATTATAAATGACCTCTCCTCATGGAGATCTAAACAGATATCTTGGTTGGGACGTATAGAGGTTATCAAAATGAATATTTTCCCAAGAATACTCTACTACCTACAAACACTACCCATCCCATTGCCCACAACTTACTTACCTTCTATACAAAAACCATTTAATGATTACATTTGGAACAGAAAGCCACCTAGAATAAATAAAAACATAATGTACTCACCCAGATCTCAGGGGGGAATGGGAGTTCCAAATCTTGAATTGTATAGACAGGCAATTGTTTTACAGAGGGTTGTGGACTGGAACATTCACTACCAGCACAAACGCTGGGTCCCCTTAGAACATCTAATACACCAAAAACCTCACCTAGGTAGACTGTGTTTGGATATTTCCAACAAGCTCCATTTCAAAACAGATAGTAACCCGATAACGAGTGAGACATTCCGGACCGTTGACAAACTTTGAATCCTTATCCATACAAACACCACCACTTAGACACACAGTATCCATGATTTATAAACTATTATCCCAGAAACCCCTGGGGTATATACCCCCATTTCTAGTAAAATGGGAAACAGACCTAGGTATTATCATACCACCCCAAACGAGTCATTCCATTCTACAAGCCACTAGAAAATCCTCTATCTCATGTTCTATCTTAGAACTCAATTTCAAACTACTACATAGGTGGTATTTTACCCCAAAGAAGCTGCACAGGTTATTTCGCTCCCATCCAAACACGTGTTGAAGATGCGGACACGTAAAAAGTAATGATGCACATATGTGGTGGTGGTGTAATGACATTCAAAATTTCTGGCGACACGTAGTTAAAGAAATAGAAACTATTCTGGAGACTGTGCTCCCCCTAGATCCCATGATATGGCTTCTAAATAAACCCCCAAATATTAAACATAAACCTTATTTACGATTATTTATGATAATGACAAATGGAGCAAAACAACTAATAGCCAAAAACTGGAAAAGTAATAAAGGCCCTTCATTGGGTATGTGGGTTGAAAAAGTTACAGACCTTTTAGAACTTGAAGAATATTATTACCTCAAAAATGCAAAAATGGAAACTTATGCAGAAATGTCTCAAATCTGGGAAACTTACATACACACAAAGTAATCCTATAAATACATCTCCAATTGGTTGCGGGCGGGACAGGACTCGTCCACTACTACCTCCCCCTTTTTTCTTTTCCTTGAAACTCCCTTTTTCCTTTTTCCTCCCTTTAAACTCATTTTATAAATTCATATGACCAGAAGTTTTTGTTCGCTTATTCTCAAATTTATGAAAATTTATGACAACTGTTGAACATGTACACTGGAGGAGCTGCGTCTCCCACTTCTTGTATGTTACTTATTTATTTTCAATAAAGTTGTTGAAAAAAAAAAAAATAGCTACCTTACTGAGGCAATAGATTCTGTACTTTTTCTTTTCCCGCTGCATCCCTTTATTTTCTTCTGCCTACTACACCCTTAGATTTACTAAGATAACACTGGGGGGCATGCTATCCCTATACACACAACTTGTCTGAGACACGGTATATTAAATATGATAAAGCATCTCAGCCCTTCACTTGCAGCTTGCGGCTAGAGCTGCGGGAGGGACAAAGTTATAGACCCTGAAAACATAGAGCCATCGCCATAGTATATTTAAATACAGCACTAATTGCTAACTTTCAGCACAATGTTCAATTTCACCCTCGTCCACTAGATGGCAGTATAACCACATCAAATCATTAGGTTCACATTGAAGAGTAATCTGTGTGATGAGACTAGTTTTCTCTTAACCCTGAAATCAAAGATCACCTCTACACATTTTAACTCACTCATCACTGTGACTGTAGGTATGTTCTACCCTGAGTATGAAAGATATATTTGCAAGAATCCTTGTATATTCCAGATTATATGCAATTTATTCAGTTTTGGCTGTAAACGTATAGACTTCATGATATTTGGTTTACATAGTTCAGACTCGCCAGACACAACAGTTAGGAAGCAGCGGTCTAAAGACCGCTGCTCCATAACCTGTCCATCTGCTCTAAGCAGGCGGACAGACATTGCCGCAATTAAACCCGATCAAGTACGATCGGGTTGATTGGGCGGCGTTGCTCACAAGAGCTGCTGGTGCAATGCTGAATACGGAGATCGTATTGCTCGCCGCATTCAGCGAGGTCTGACAGTGCGATCCGACAGACCTTTGTTAAATAGGCCCCATTCTATCAATGTTTCTTCGTTCTCTTCCTATCTTTATTTAAAAAGCAGGAATTTAAAACTTAGAAGCCAGCCCATTTTAGGTTCAGCACCATGGATAGCACTTGCTTTATTGGTGGCTACATTTACAAACCAATAAGCAAGCATAACCCAGGTTCTCAAGCAAAAATGGGCCTGCTCTTAAGCTTTATATTCCTTTTTTTAAACAAATATAGCAAAAGAACAAAGAAAAATTGACAATAGGAGTAAATCAGAATGTTGCTTAAAATGACATGTTCTATATTAGTCATTAAAGAAAAAAATTGAGTTTAGTGTCCCTTTAAGGACCCAAGAGAGGTCTGACTATTATTTAAAGGGGTCAAAAATGAGGATGATTGTTATATGCCCAAAATTAAAAAGAGATTATATACATTAAGGTTGCTATCCTGGCTTACCCAGGTTATAGGTTATATTACGTCTGTTCCAACTATTTTATTATCCTTTTTTTTTTTTTTTTTTTTTTTTAATTAGTCTCATATGTCTGAGGGATTTATTTGTATCCTCTGATTTGGAACATTGGTAAATGTAACACTTGCATATGTAACTTAAAAAGAAATTTGTATTTATCTGAATTTTGTCTTGTTTATGATTCCTCAATAAAAAAAAATATAAATTAAACAAAGCCCATAGAGCATGACAAAGGTTTAATCTATGAGCTTCTATATAAAGCAGACTTTTGTCATTTGTAAGAATAAGAGATGGTTCAACAGTTGCAACAACCAGTAGATGATGGCACTCATCTAGAGAAAGCTTGATAGTGAGTAAAAGCCCCCTCCGTTTCTTGGGACCAGCAATGGGTTTTAGCCTCTTTTTGTTACTGCAGTAATTGGAGACAGTACTTTGGAATAATTGTGACTGAAGCTTCTGTAATAATTGGCAAAAGTTGGAAAGTCAATTTAAACTGCATGAGCTATCTGAATCATGAAAGTCTAATTTGTATTTTAGTGTCTCTTTAAGCTCCATGAGTAGTTAAAGGGACATGACACCCACATTTTTTCTTTCATGATTTAGAAAGAGAATGCAATTTTAAATATCTTTCTAATTTACTTATATTATCTAATTTGTTTTATTCTCTTGATATTCTTTACTGGAAAGCATATCTAGATATGCTCAGTAGCTGCTGATTGGTTGCTGCACATAGAAGCCTCGTGTGATTGGCTCACCATGTGCATTGCTTTTTCTTCAACTAAGGATATCTACAAAAGGAAGCAAAATAAATAATAGAAGTAAATTGTAATGTTGTTTAAATTTATATTCTCTATCTGAATCATGAAAGAAAGATTTTGTGTTTAGTGGCCCTTTAAGTCAAAAGATTCATCCCTTGGAACACAAGTAAATTATTTCATGTTTTATTTACTAAGATATTTTCTTAAATGCTTTTTCTTTAATTATTTGAATGCTAATGATACATGTTGAAGGAAAATATATTAATGTTTAATTGTGAAAAGATAATGGAGAAACAAACTTGTTAATGTCATTGGATATTGTTATAAATGTAATCAAACTAATGTTACAGAAGGCTGTTAACGATGCAAACAGATGGAAAGTTGTTGATTTAAATCATAATGATGCATATTTTATGAAAACATTGTTTATTGTAAATCACCTTTTCAAGATTCCTGATAAAAAATTTCATTAAGGAAACAGCCATATAATAATTATATTTCTCTTTTCAGGGGTGTTACATTTATCATAGAGGTTTAGCATAACAAAATTATGCACCATATTAATTAGCCCCAAGGCAGAACATACAGTGATCTGAGATATCATCACAAAAAATGCAGCATGTCTGCAGAAAGAATGGGACACATGCAGGAACTGTCAGTGATTTAACTTTGCAGCTCTGTTCCATATTAGGCTGTTCTTTTCAAACAGAGCTGTGCTCTGGCTGCATTGTGTACGTTTTTCTTAACACAGTGCATTCAGAGCTGATTGAAGTGAACAGTCAAATATGCAGTAGAGCTGCAAAGCAGCAGTGTATTGATTGTTGACTGGCTCTCAGGGTTTTTTCCAAACCTGCCCCCTAGCCTTTCCCAGTCTGCAAAGCTGTTTTTTCTGAATGTAAGACGTTTGTATGAGCAATGCACCTTTGTTAATACTACACTGCTATGTTAGACAAAGAGATAAAGAAACAAATGTATTCAAAAACTGTGCTAACCGACAGCAAATACTAAATATACTTAATAAATAAATAAACACTGTTATTAAAACTTATAGACTTATTACTCTATGCCAGCGAAAAAAACAACAACAAACCTATGTTCCAGAGATTATACAATGGCTGTTAGGTAAAGATCAATACACTCATATGCGTATACAAAAAACATTAATTCTGGCTGAATGTTGAAACAAACAATTTCTTTCTACTGAAAATATATCACCTTGATGACTCCTGGAGTATGGTATCTCAAGTTGTCGTTATACAAATGTTCTTAGCTTGTTGATGACACTCTCCAATCTCTGTTTGAACCCGGTGCAGCTCCACACTTCACTGAACGCTAAGGAGCGTTCAGTTAACAACGATACTGGGAATACAAGAAAAACAGAGCGCAACCGCGACCCAAGGTAAGTAATTTAATTAATCAAATCTGCGCATAAAAACAAGTTGCACTTACAAGATAACAGATTAAACAAGCGCCTGTGTCATCATATAGTGGTATATGGCATCCGGTCTCTCCTGGATAAAAGTTCCTTCTGCCTGTGTATATTTACGATATGACTGGCAATCTTCCGGTAACTGTTTTTACTGCAGCTGCAACAATAGTGTCTGTGACTTGTCCTCTCCTGTCTGTCTAATTATAGTATATTCCATCAAAATCAAAATAATTATTGCATAGAATAAACCTAATGCCATCTTCTATGAACTCTAAATGTTTCATGGACATACCACTATTCTGTCCTATATATTTGAACGCCTCAATTCCTTTATCATGCGGAATATTGGTGTATAATGCTGTAACGTCGCAGGTTATCCACAAATATTCCTCCTTCCATTGCATATTTTCTAAATGTAGAATGACATCCACTCGCCTAGATTTAGAGTTTTGTCAGTAAAGACCCGCGGTGCTAACGCTCCTTTTTTTTTCCAGCGCACCCTTAAGCCAACGCTGGTATTACGAGTTGTCTGAATGGCTGCCTTAGCTTCAGAAAAGTGAGCGTTGAGCATAATTTAGCGCCACTTCAACCCTCAATACCAGCGTTGCTTACAGTAGCGGTAAGCTGGAAAAACGTGCTCGTGCACGATATCCCCATAGGAAACAATGGGGCTGAGCTGGCTGGAAAAAAAACTAACACCTGCAAAAAAGCAGCGTTCAGCTCCTATCGCAGCCCCATTATTTCCTATGGGGAAACACTCTCTAAGTCTACACCTAACACCCTAACATGAACCCCGAGTCTAAACACCCCTAACCTTACACTTATTAACCCCTAATCTGCCGCTCCCGCTATCGCTGACACCTGCATTTTATTATTAACCCTTAATCTGCCGCTCCGGACACCTCCGCCACCTACATTATCCCTATGAACCCCTAATCTGCTGTCCCTAACATCGCCAACACCTATATTATATTTATTACCCCCTAATCTGCCCCCCCAACGTTGCCGCCACCTACCTACACTTATTAACCCCTAATCTTCCAACTGGACATCGCCGCCACTATAATAAATGTATTAACCCCCAAACCGCCGCACTCCCGCCTCGCAAACACTATAATAAATTTTATTAACCCCTAATCTGCCCTCCCTAACATCACTGCCACCTACCTACAGTTATTAACCCCTAATCTGCCGGCCCCAACGTCGCCGCTACTATAATAAAGTTATTAACCTCCAATCTCTGTTTGAACCCGGTGCAGCTCCACACTTCACTGAATGCTAAGGAGCGTTCAGTTAACAACAATACTGGGAATACAAGAAAAACAGAGCGCAACCGCGACCCAAGGTAAGTAATTTAATGAATCAAATCTGTGCATAAAAACAAGTTGCACTTACAGGATAACAGATTAAACAAGCGCCTGTGTCATCATATAGTGGTATATGGCATCCGGTCTCTCCTGGATAAAAGTTCCTTCTGTCTGTGTATATTTACGATATGACTGGCAATCTTCCGGTAACTGTTTTTACTGCAGCTGCAACAATAGTGTCTGTGACTTGTCCTCTCCTGTCCGTCTAATTATAGTATATTCCATCAAAATCAAAATAATTATTGCATAGAATAAACCTAATGCCATCTTTTATGAACTCTAAATGTTTCATGGACATACCACTATTCTGTCCTATATATTTGAACGCCTCAATTCCTTTATCATGCGGAATATTGGTGTATAATGCTGTAACGTCGCAGGTTATCCACAAATATTCCTCCTTCCATTGCATATTTTCTAAATGTAGAATGACATCCACTCGCCTAGATTTAAAGTTTTGTCGTTAAAGACCCACGGTGCTAACGCTCCTTTTTTTTTCCAGCGCACCCTTAAGCCAACGCTGGTATTACGAGTTGTCTGAATGGCTGCGTTAGCCTCAGAAAAGTGAGCGTTGAGCATAATTTAGCGCCACTTCAACCCTCAATACCAGCGTTGCTTACAGTAGCGGTAAGCTGGAAAAACGTGCTTGTGCACGATATCCCCATATGAAACAATGGGGCTGAGCTGGCTGTAAAAAAACCTAACACCTGCAAAAAAGCAGCGTTCAGCTCCTAACGCAGCCCCATTGTTTCCTATGGGGAAACACTCACTAATAGCTAATCCAAGAAAGAGCCACAGCACCTATTTATGCATCAAACTTGTGGATTTATTGTAGAGACATCACC
This sequence comes from Bombina bombina, assembly GCF_027579735.1. Taxonomy (NCBI): domain Eukaryota; kingdom Metazoa; phylum Chordata; class Amphibia; order Anura; family Bombinatoridae; genus Bombina; species Bombina bombina. The sequence goes on along the minus strand of NC_069505.1, from coordinate 480,215,725 downwards.
ATGTACAGAAACAACGTTTCGGTCAACAATAGACCTTAATCATGTTATACAAATGAACACACCTGGTCACTTCTTATACCCTTACATATGGGCGGGGTTACCTGTATAGGTGTAACAATATAATTGTAACATACATCTTATTCTAAGAACTCCCTCTAGTGGACACAGGGTAGAACATCTTCTTAACCATTTATGATCTGAAAGACATATATCCAAAGTTATGTATTGACAGATCTAAAACACATTTATTTACAAAGCAGTATTAAAATAACCACTTTCATATGCTATTAATACACCACACTGTTAGAACAAAAATACTGACTCATTATGCAATACACTTATTATTTCACAGAGTGGCATTCCAGTCTATCTCCTTGTTCATCCCAAAAGGGATAAGGGACTGTAGTGTATAAATCCAGAAAGATTCCCTACTTTTAAGGATCTTAACTCTATCCCCACCACGTCTAGGTCTTTTTATATGCTCTAAGATCTGAAACCTTAGTTGTGCTATAGAATGGCCTGCTTCTACAAAATGATTAGCTACTGGGGCATCTAAATTTTTACACCTGATATTTGACTTATGTTCATTCATCCTGTCCCTGGCACGTTGTGTCGACTCCCCAATATAAATCTTGGAGCATGGACACTTAATTAAGTAAATAATAAAATCGGTATTGCAGGTATAAAAACCTGAGATCTTAAAACGTCTGCCAGTGAGAGGATGAACAAAAGAGTCACCCTTAATCATATTGTTACATTTACAGCAGCCCAGACAGGGGTAATTCCCCATTTTTGGACTAGAGATAAAAGTTTGTCTCAATGTCTTTTCTGGGCCTAAATCAGCCTTAACAAGTGTGTCCCTAAGGTTCCTAGATCTCTTATAAGCTGCCATAGGTGGCTCCTCAAATTCCTTGATATTGGGGTTAAGATCTCTTATCACAGACCAGTGTCTCCTTATGATTTTATTAACTTGACTGCTGAGGGAATTATATTCTGTAACAAACATTATTCTGTTTGCATTTTTTTCTTTAGTCTTTGTACAAGTCCCTTTAAGAATAGATTTCCTAGAAATATCCCCTATCTCCTTCATTTGTTGTTCAATGAGTGGTTTAGAAAAACCTCTCTCCAAAAAACATGTCCCCATTTCCTGAAGCCTTCTTGCACTAGTCTGATCATCTGAAACAATTTTCCTAACATGGAGGAATTGACTCCTTGGTAGGCTTTTAATTAGTGAAGGTGAGTGTGCACTCTCATACCTCAACAAACTATTCCTATCGCTTTCCTTTTTGTACAAGTCTGTTCTCAACTGTCTACCATCTTTAATAACTGTGGTATCTAAATAGGGCACGGATTCCTCACTACCTGTCAGTTTAAATTTAATATACCGTGTTGAGACATTCAAGTCGGCTACAAATTCTACCAGGGAGTCCATGTCGCCCCCCCATATGCCAAACACATCATCTATATATCGAAACCAACATAAACCATGTTGTTGGAACATACTGTTGGTGTATACAAATTTTTCCTCATATATGTTCATGAAGATATTGGCATATGTGGGGGCGACATTGGACCCCATGGCTGTACCCTGGCGCTGTAGATAAAACTGATCCTGGAAGAGAAAGTAGTTACAATTTAGAATAAGATGTAACAATTCCATGACAAATTCACATGCAATTGTGGAGAGTAAATTGTTTGAGACAATAGCCTGTCTTGTGGCATCCAGGCCACTATTGGGTGTTATAGACGTATATAATATGTATTTGTCACTTTGTAACACAATATCATTTAATTTATTAAAAAAATCCCCAGTATCTATAATGTAAGATTGAGAATTTACAACAAGGGGTCTCAGTAAGATAAACAGATACATTAGTCAAAACTGCATTTGTGCTAGCCACAATTGGGCAACCAGGTGGTTTATCATAATGTTTATGTATTTTTGGCAACGTGTAAAACACGGGTATAGAAAATGTATCCTGTACCAAAAATTTATGTTCTTTTTCAGAAATAATTCCGTTACTCATTGCCTTAAAAATACATTTGTTCAATTCCTTTTTGACTTCAAAAGAAGGGTCTCTAGCAAGTGGCAAATATATCTCCCTATCCTGCAGCTGAGACTTAATCTCCTGTATATAGTAGCTCTTATTCATTATAACTGTAGCCCCGCCCTTATCGGCTGGCTTACAGATAATCTGTTTATTAGACTTAAGATCCTGTAAGATTTCTCCATTTTCGCCACGTAATTCCTTACGCTGTATATTGGATACCAAACTGCGCTGGTTTGGTATACCTGCCTATGGCCCAAAAAACTACGGGCGAAGGCAGAAATATACGAGCGTAACTTCTAGGTTACGCCGTATATAGGATACCAAACCAGCGCAAATTTCGGTGTCGCCGGTTTTTGCGGGCGACGCTGCATATCGGATCGGGCCCCAGTTGCATATTTTACAAATAAAACCCCTAACCATAAAGTTACAAAAGAACACACAAACACCTAAGGGCGCGATCCGATAAAGATCGTAGTTTGCGGCGCAAGCGAAGGAACCCCCGCCGCCCGCAGTTTCAGCTCGCAACTCGAGCTATCCTATATACGGCGCCGTCAGAGGCTAAAGTGCCGTATGTCTCACAAACCAGCGATGTCCAGAAATCTGCGTAAGTACAAATTTCTGGAGTCGCCAGTGACTTACGGCACTTTAGAAACTGCTGGCGCCTACAAAACCAGACTAAAGTTATTAAATCTCCCGTACTGTCTAACACGCCTCCCAAACATAGCGCGACACGTCTAACCCTCTATCCGCTATCCCCCCTCTCTATCCTAACAATAAAACATGTATTAACCCCTAAACTGCCGCTCCCGGACCCCGCCGCCAGCTATATTAAATCTATAACCCCCTAAAGTGAGCCCCTTACACCGCCGCCATCTACCTTACCTACCCCCTAAAGTGAGCCCCTATCCCGCCGCCATCTATTTTAAAAATATTACCCCTAATTTAATCCCCCTACACCGCCGCCAGCTATATTAACTATATTAACCCTAATTATATTAGGGTTAATATAGTTAATATAGTAATTATATTATATATATTAACTATATTAACCCTAATTATATTAGGGTTAATCTAGTTAATATAGTTATTATATTATATATATTAACTATATTAACCCTAATTATATTAGGGTTAATATACTTAATATCGTTATTATATATATATATATTAAGTATAATAACCCTATCTAACTCTAACATCCCTAACTAAATTCTTATTAAAATAAATCTAATTAATATTAATATTATTAATTAAAATATTCCTATTTAAATCTAAATACTTACCTATAAAATAAACCCTAAGATAGCTACAATGTAATTAATAATTACATTCTAACTATTTTAGGGTTTATATTTATTTTACAGGTAACATGGTATTTATTTTAACTAGGTACAATAGCTATTAAATAGTTAATAACTATTTAATAGCTACCTAGTTAAAATAATTACCAATTTACCTGTAAAATAAATCCTAACCTAAGTTACAAATACACCTACACTATCAATAAATTAAATAAACTACAAATAGCTAAACTAAAATACAATAAAATAAACTAAACTAAATTACAAAAAATAAAAAAATATTACAAGATTTTTAAGCTAATTACACCTATTCTAAGCCCCCTAATAAAATAATAAAGCCCCCCAAAATAAAAAAATGTCCCTACCCTATTCTAAATTAAAAAAGTTCACAGCTCTTTTACCTTACCAGCCCTTAAAAGGGCCTTGTGCGGGGCATGCCCCAAATAATTCAGCTCTTTTGCATTGAAATAAACATACAATACCCCCCCAACATTACAACCCACCACCCACATACCCCTATTCTAAACCCACCCAAACCCCCCTTAAAAAAACTTAACTCTACCCCCCTGAAGATCTCCCTACCTTGTCTTCATCCAGCCGGGAAGAACTCTTCATCCGATCCGGGCGATGTCCAATCAAGCGGCAGAGAAGTCTTCTTCCATCAGGGCGATGTCTTCAATCAAGCGGCAGTGAAGTCTTCTTCCATCCGGGCGATGTCTTCAATCAAGCGGCAGTGAAGTCTTCTTCCATCCGGGCGATGTCTTCAATCAAGCGGCAGTGAAGTCTTCTTCCATCCGGGCGATGTCTTCAATCAAGCGGCAGTGAAGTCTTCTTCCATCCGGGCGATGTCTTCAATCAAGCGGCAGTGAAGTCTTCTTCCATCCGGCGATGTCTTCAAGCAATGCGGCATCTTCAATCTTCTTTCTTCGCTCCTCCGCCGCGGAGCTTCCATCCTGCACGAAGACTGAACTAGGAATGAGGTACCTTAAAAATGACGTCATCCAAGATGGCGTCCGTCGAATTCCGATTGGCTGATAGGATTCTATCAGCCAATCGGAATTAAGGTAGAAAAATCTGATTGGCTGTTTGAATCAGCCAATCAGATTCAAGTTCAATCCGATTGGCTGCCGCAAACTATGATCTTTATCGGATCGCGCCCCCGGAGCTTATTGACCATTTGCAGTGATTGCATTATTAGTATGATCTCATAGTATTGTGCATAGTAGATGTTGCAGAGCCAGGGTATAGATGGTTCTTATGGGATGTTTTTTAAATCTGTGTAGTGTTTTGCGAGTGCTGTGTTTTTGTGAATGTCAGTATAGGTGTTGAATTTCAGGTTAATTGTGGCTGTTTAAAGTTTGCGTCGGCTGTTAATGTTTTGTTTTGTGATAGTGACAAGTGTTTTAAAATGTTTTCTAAGACATTGTTATGTTTTTCTCTTTTGTGACTGTGGGTGGAAGCGTGCTGTATGGACAGCATATTGAATAGTGAGGGGTATTTGATGTTGCTTGCTATTGAGAATTGTATCTGCATGAGTGGAGTGCATGATTTGTCTTTTAGTTTCTTGTTATGTTGTGTTTGCGTGCCACATGGAATGTTTCACGTAAACAAGGGGAAAGTATTGATGAGTATTGATGAGTATCTTTATGTGATAGGGGTGATTGTTTTTAGGTAAGAAGGTGAACCTAAAATGTTTTGAATCGCCTAACCACCAGCTGTGCCCTAAATTTCCCTGTCTCATCCCTATGCAGGATGCACTACGTCCCTAGGATTGTCTAGAACTTTCCTTCATTGGGAATCTGGCCACGGACATCATCTACCTTGATGGCCACCCCGGTCGTAGCCTGTATACCCATACCCCACTCCTTTTTCCCTCCCTGGTGGTTTCTATCTCTTCATTGTCTTTCTGTGTTTTATTTTGCTCTCATATTTCAGAGACCTAAAATGTTTTATTTTTCTATTTTGGTTCTTAACACTATATTTGTATTTGCAGGATGAGATTATGCAGCTGTATCCAGAGATTAAAGACACTAACTGAATTATTTTTGAGTTTCCATATTTAGGTAAAATCTGTACAGATAAAATTCCATAAGTGCACTCTTCAAAATATTGAAGATGGAATGCAAGTAAAGCTTTAAAGAAAGAAAAAATGAAGATAAAAGACCTTTTGTCAAGCTTGTTTTAGCCACCATACTGCAGCGAAAGTTGCTGAACTATCTTTGGATCCATTCTTTGCTTTGCATGCTGGTACCAGCCCCAGAACTGGACTCTGGGTAATCCATGACTGTTTCCTCTGATGTGTGTCTTCAGGACATAAAGACTATCCTTCTCTGGACTGTGCCTTGCCGGTTACTTATATTGCTTGTTTTGTATTCTCTTGTATTTGTTTTATTTTTGTTGATCATATTAGGTATAAGAGATCATATAGTTTTGTCTGCAGAAAAGTATGCTTTATTGGTATTAGTGCACATTGTAGTTTATGTGCTTAACAAAGTAACCCTTTAGATAAATGTAACTGTGAACTTTGCAGTATTGTAACCTATTGAATGGCCCACTGAGTATAAAAAGATGTTTAAGGAAAATGCTGCAATATATGAGAATATTTAGACCCTTCACCCTATGGAATGCAATGAGGCAGCTAGATTTTTAAATTAATTATACAGAGAAATATTTATGTAGGGAATAGCATAATTATAGTTCATAAAAGCAAGTGTAGTTTTCCCTTTTATTAATTGGTATGGTATCAGCAATTATCAGCAAAGAAAGGATTTATCTTACCATAAAGATGTGCTTACCTTTAAAAGATTTTGTAGTTTTAAATGATGTTCTGTTTGTATTCTTTCCTCATACAGGAGTGTGAGAGAATTTAGGTTGCATAAAATAATTAGTAAACTAGTAGTGTTTATATCAGATGAGATTGTTGACTATTAGGATCATGATTGGAGAATTATAAACATTATAGATAGTAGATGTGTTGAATTAAGCAACGCTAGGTTCTTTTATTTTCAGAAGTTCAAAGTGACAGTGTAAAGAAATTAATTTATTTTTATTAACTGTTTTCCTTTTTCATTTTTGCTACAGGGCAGGCCTTAGCATACGTTTTAGCATAACCATTCAGCCTCTTGATGAAGTCTGGCAGTTTTCACTTGCTTAGTATTCATGAAGTATCATTTAAAAGTGTATAGAGAAGTTGTAAATTATTCTCTGAAAAATATCAATGTATTTAGCTTGTATTACATATCAACAATGTTTTGTTTGGTTTTAAATGACATAGGATGAAAGTGAAGTTTTATTTGGACATAATTGTGATTGTATTGTGGTGTGTACTCATCTTGTACTGTTTCTGTTTTCTTCCTAGACTCCCTATGACTCGAGTGTCTGCTTGCCATGGGGATCCACTGGTTGCCTTTTCTACCCCATGAACAAACCATCAGATTTCAGGCTTCTCCCTGCGGAAGAACACTGGATAAGCACCCCTACTGCAAATGAACTGGAACTGTATTAAAGCAAAGTGTCTGAGGAAGGTGAAGCGCTCTAAATGGACAAAGACTGTTCTTCAAATGATCAGAGGCCACCTAGAGACAGTTGTGCTGTTACTATGTCATGTTTTACTGTGGAGAAAGAACTGTTGGACATATTGGGGGGTGCTAGCAATGCAGGTGGAGAAATAAAAGATGTAGAGTTGTTCGGGGGTAGATGGGGGCTGGTTGGGTCTTTGTGCAGATAGACCGGTAGTGTTGGGGATGCTGGAGGGTAGATGGAGGGTATTGGAGAGACCGCACCTATGTGCAGTGACAAATTGTGCCCTATTGGCCTATGAAATTATACCACGACATGTGAATATTTTTTTCTCTAGTATTCTCACATAGAGTTCTGTTACCATAGTATTAGGCTCATATGGTTGTTAAAGGCTTTCCTCATTTTCTGCGCCTGTCTATTTTTTATGTTATTCTGGTAGAATAAAAGAGTGGAATGTTAGGGGTTAATGTGAACCTGACTAGCGGCATCTTGTTCTTGGGCACCATTTTGTCTTTTCTCATCCATCTTGTAATGATTGGCATCCATTTTGTAATGATTAGACTTTATTATAATGGTTCATTCTGTAGTGAGAAATACATGTTTGTTATTGTACTTTCCTTAGCTAGTTGGCCTTGTAGAAGTTCCATGGCCTTAAGCCCAGAAGAATATTATATCAACAAGATGGTTCAGTGACCTTGTTGTCTTTGCAGATGCATGGTTTATTATGACTATCAGATATTGTTTATGAGCTAGTGAATTTCCAGAATCACACTGTGTTTAACTGTGTATAACTGTGTAAAATGACGCGGTCCTAACGTGTCATCCCCTTAACCCTGTATGCTGTTACTGAAGTCTATAAGACATGCTTGCACTGTTCAAACATGAATAGCTTTAGATCATATTGCTGCGTGTTCTGAGTCATTCTAAAGGATATCCTTATCAGATAATCTACATCTGCTTCAGGTGGTACAGTGGGCCAGAGGCTTCGGCCTGACCTGACACTCCCCCCATGAAACCAACACCTTACAGCATGTCAGAATACAAAAGAAAAAGATAGGGTTACAAAAATACTGACGTATTTTTTAGAAGACAACCCAAAGTATTGATCTAGGCCCATTTTGGTATATTTCATGCCACCATTTCACTGCCAAATGTGATCAAATAAAAAAATGTGTTCACTTTTTCACAAATTTTTTCACAAACTTTAGGATTCTCACTGAAATTATTTACAAACAGCCTGTGAAATTATGGCACAAATGGTTGTAAATGCTTCTCTGGGATCCCCTTTGTTCAGAAATAGCAGACATATATGGCTTTGGCGCTGCTTTTTGGTAATTAGAAGGCCGCTAAATGCTGCTGCGCACCACACGTGAATTATGCCCAGCATTGAAGGGGTTAATTAGGTATCTTGTAGGGAGCTTGCATGGTTAATTTTAGCTTTAGTGTAGAGATCAGCCTCCCACCTGACACATCCCACCCCCTGATCCCTCCGAAACAGCTCTCTTCCCTCCCCTACCCCACAATTGTCCCTGCATCTTAAGTACTGGCAGAAAGTCTGCCAGTACTAAAATAAAAAAAAATGTTTTTTTTTTCATACAGCTCTATAACCCTCTACCTATTTGCCGCCATCTTGGGTACTGGTAGCTGTCTGCCAGTACCCAATTTGCCCCAAAAAATGTTTTTATTTTCTTTAATTTTTAAAATTAAAAATGTATATTTTCTGTAGTGTAGCTGCCCCCCTCAATACCCTACCAACCCTCCCCCAGCACGTTCGATCCCACCCTCTCCCTCCTTTCCATTGATTTTTAAGTATTGCTGGGTAAATCTGGCACGCGCACCTGCCCGCATGCACGTACGCCCCCCCCCCGCCGCAACCGCGTCACTTGCCGACCGGGTCTAAGACATCACAGATGGATGTCGACATTTAGAGGCCATCCACCCGCTTCCCTACTGCAGCTCCCACCCACCAACGATCTGCCCCATCGATGGCCAATGCAGAGAGGGCCACAGAGTGGCTTTCTCTGCATCGGTGGAGTAAAAAGGGTATTGCAGTGATACCTGAATATCGAGGCATCACTGCAATGCCCTGGAATCGATCAGGATCGCTTTCAGAGCTTCAAACCCCAGAGGACGTGCCAGGAACGTCCTTGGTCCTTAAGGGTGTTTTTTGTAGGACGTTCCTGGCGTGTCCTTGGTCGTTAAGGGGTTAATTAGCCCTTTTAGGATTTGCACAGATCTCAACATGTTTTATGGCACTTTAAGATTGTGACCTCGTGTGTTGGTATTTTTCTTTTTGTGCAAAATGCTTTCAGCTTCCACTTTAAGTTCCTTCATATATATGAAAGTTTCAATCCTGTCACATCTTTCCCTTCTCTCCTCTAAAATATACATATTTAGATATTCAGTTATTTTATGTTAATATTTGTTAATTTCCCTTTATTCTGAGTCCCATAGTTCAGGTTTTACACACAAAGGGCTAGATTACAAGTCGTGCGCTAATTTATCACCTGCCAGTAAATGGGCAAATTCACCCTTTTTTCGGGCGCCCGATAAATAACCAGCGATTACAAATGGTTGGTTATTGCTACCACAAGCTGCAGCGATTAGCGCTCAAAAAACTAACCAGAGGTCAGACCTCTGGTTAATTTTTAAAATGTCCCCCAATTGCCCCCAAAATAAAATGCAAGGTCCTTTTTTTTTAATAAAAATAAAAAAATGTATTTTTGTTTTTTGTTTTTTTAAAGTGCACTAAGCAGTTATTAGGAGTTAAAGTTTGCGGGTGTGTTAGAACAAAAAGGCACTGAAAAGTGCCTTTACATTGCGGTCTATGGTAAAGTGTGTGTGTGCATAAATATATATGTATATAATTATATTCATATATATTTAAATTTGCTGCCCATCATTGTGCTATGTTCTCATGCTGTGTCTGATGGCATGAGATCAAAGCTCCCATTGGAGACTAAGGAAGCGCTCTCATTTGTGTGCGCTGGTATTACACGCTCCACTTGTAATCTAGTCCAAAGGGGGGAAAGTCACTGATATTTCTCATCAAATTGACCGACTTCCTTCCTAATCTCCCTATTTAAGAGGGACAGTCCAAAAAGGGGCGGGTGGCAAGGGTGGGCATAAGCCCAACCCTGTATTCTCCTCCCCAACTGGTGGGGAAGAAAAACTGCAGTGGAAAAAAGGCAATTCAATGTCTGTTTTTTTTCTTTTAATTCCTCTGATTGAATTTTAGAGGAAGAAGCACATTATTCTGGGAGTTACATAGCATTCTGATATGAAGCTCACTATTTCCCTCTCAGTAATGTGCCACTGCAGTTCTGGACTCTAATTCCCAGCATGCATTGTACAGTGGTGAGTAGTGAGCTTCCTGGAAGGTAGAAAGTTTTGCATGAGGTCATGCCCCCTCCTCCATGCTGTGTGTGTTATGAGCTATGTAGGAGGATTTCCACCCACCACCTTTATAGAAGCACAGAATAAGGTATCTAATTCCTTAATAGCAATGTGCTCCGAGTTAACCCTTTCTGTGCAGAGTCTTCCTACTCACATACTGGAATAGTTTGTTTTGTGAATAGCACAAATAATGGAATGTCTATTGCATATTTTAGACAATGTACTGTTATCAGTTGTAGAAGGTATTAGGGATTCAAGAGTTTGAGATCTCCATTGTGTGTTTGGGGTCATTCTGAGAAGAGGAGGGGTCAAGGATAGATGGTGGACAGGATAATGGGTGTGTGGTGCTTCATTTGCATATCTAGGTAATTCATGGGTGTGTATGTGTGGTCTATAGTTGGGGGCTAAGTAAATTTCTGCAAATAGGGACACATGGCTGTCTCAGAGGGACAGAATCCATGGGCGTCTGCAGAAATGTTTTCAGGGCAGGGGAGCAATAAAATTAAATATGCCCAGACAATAAGCAAACACACACACACACTCTAGGTGGTAACTCACTATAGAACAAGCTACTGAGCTGTTGTTCATTCCTAGTAGAGCGCTTCTCTCTTTGTATGCATTTGTATTATAACCCTAGGGAGGTCTCCCTAAGGGTGATAAGGGAAACCAGACATGTACTCCTTGCCGATTGTGCCTAGAGGAATGTGGCTGCACCTCACTGATGAGGCCCATAGGAAGCTGAAACAATCGTCTGGAGTTTTCATGTTCCTTGTTCAGAGGAGAATTGCCTGGTATTTCGGGGCTGGACTGACCTTACTTGGAGGGATCAGACTAAATATACTTCAGAAAAGTTTTCCTCTGTGAAAAGCACAACTGGGCTAAAAGAGGCTGCTCCAAGGTGGTAACTCGCTATAGAACAAGCTACTAAGTGGTTTTTCATTCCTGGTAGAACGCTTCTCTCTTTTTATAAATAAGCACACACTATCCCAAAATGCTACTAGTTCTAGTTTATGAAGTTAAATACAAAACAGAGGGGCGCCTCATGTGCAGATCAACCAAAAGTGAGCATGAAATAATGCAACCAAAATACAAAAATGGGTACTCACATTTGGCAATGGCACACAATGTGCTGGTATTGACGTGCTGATGTCTCTGGGTGCATCAGCTCACCCTAATGTGCTGGTAGTGACGTGCTGATATCTCTGGGTGCATCAGCTCACCCTAATGTGCTGGTAGTGACGTGCTGATATCTCAGGGTGCATCAGCTCACCCTAATGTGCTGGTAGTGACGTGCTGATATCTCAGGGTGCATCAGCTCACCCTAATTTGCTGGTAGTGACGTGCTGATATCTCAGGGTGCATCAGCTCAACCTAATGTGCTGGTAGTGACGTGCTAATATCTCAGGGTGCATCAGCTCACGCTAATGTGCTGGTAGTGACGTGCTGATATCTCTGGGTGCATCAGCTCACCCTAATGTGCTGGTAGTGACGTGCTGATATCTCAGGGTGCATCTGCTCACCCTAATGTGCTGGTAGTGACGTGCTGATATCTCTGGGTGCATCAGCTCTCCCTAATGTGCTGGTAGTGACGTGCTGATATCTCAGGGTGTATCAGCTCACCCTAATGTGCTGGTAGTGACGTGCTGATATCTCAGGGTGCATCAGCTCACCCTAATGTGCTGGTAGTGACGTGCTGATATCTCAGGGTGCATCTGCTCACCCTCTCTCCAGGTGTTGCTCAGCCAGTTGAATCACAAGAAAGATACAAGGATATGAAGCTCAACTCCATGTAGCATTCAAATGGGAAAAAAAAGGTGCTAGAACAGTGTTTAAGTTTAAAAAAAATGGTTTATTTAACCTCTTAATGACCAAGGACGTACAGATTCAGGGTATTGCAGTGATGCCTCGATATTAAGGCATTGTGCAATACTCCTTTTTTTTTTGTAATCGACCAGAGATGGTGCCCATCGTTGGTGGATGGGAACCATTGCAGGGAGGCGGGTGTGCAGCCCGTAGCTGGAGAAAATCCGATAGAGGGGGCACTATTCTGTATTGGTTTAGTTTAAAATGAAACAAATACTAAACTTTAGTTAAACATTTACAATTGTTTTCATTAAAGCGAATGTTTCAAAGCTACAGGTGAAAAGCTCATCTGTAGCTACAATACGTACCCTAACATGCTCTGGAGAACGTGCTAACCTGACCCTCTTCTTACCAGAGCTCCGGCCGCAATAACAGGAGGCTTAGGGATGCTGAGCACGCTAAGTCTCCTGTTAGTGCAGCCGAGGCTCTGGCAAGAAGAGGGTCAAGTTAGCACACTCTCCAGAGCACGTTAGGGTACGTATTAACCATCTTAAGTAAACATCAGTATTTTTTCGTTTTCTCTTAATTTTTGCTGGTTCATTTGCATATTCGTTTTTGTTTATGAAAACGAATATCTGAAACGAATGCGCATCCCTAATACCTATGCTGTGGGATTCCTGCTGGAGTGGAGACACAGTCTTAAAGGCATACTGAACTCAAATTGTTTCTTTCATGATTGAGATAGAGCAGCAATTCCTGATGTGGAATACTGAAGATCTAGCTAAACATCTCTTTGACGAATATATACATACTGATCTGAAATTACCTTCAGATTTTAATCCACCTAACAATTGCCCCTCGCTCCATCTGTTTCAGAATTTGGTACTTAAGGATTTCAATGAGGTACAGGGAAATCTAATCTGAATAATTTTGAGAAAATGGCTCTGTGGAGATTGTCTTCAAATAAAAATGTAATAATAAAAATAGCAGATAAAGGTGGGAGTGTAGTACTTTCAGGACAGAGATGATTATCTGGCAGAGGCTAATCGCATTTTGCTAGACAAAGACTATTGCAGAAAACTAACTTTTGACCCCACTACCGAATATATGAGGAAATTTATTACACTGATTGATGAAGCCTTTTTAGAGGGCATTGTAAACAAGAAAGAAAGAGATTTTGTGATCCCTACTAACCCTAACATAGCTTATTATTATAATTTGCCTAAAGTACACAAGAGTAAGTTCAACCCACCAGGCCTATTATTTCAGGTATAGGTAAGTTAACTTGCAATCTTTCTCAATATATAGATCAACATCTAAAAAAGATGGTGATTATGTTACCTTCCTATATAAGAGATTCTACTGATCTGATCTCTAAAATATCTAATATAAAGAAGGATAACAGAGATCTAATCTGGTTATCTTGTGATGTCTCTGCTCTATATTCAAACATCCAACACTCCTTGGGTATTGAAGTGATCAAATCATTTTTGAACAAAGATATCTGTATGCCCACCAAACAGAAATGCTTTTTACTAGAATCAATTAAATTTGTATTACAACATAATTATTTCATTTATCAGGAGCAGTTTTTCTTACAGATAAAAGGCACGGCGATGGGGAACAGGTTGCCCTGAGCCTTGCAAACCTTTTTATGGGTGCTTTCGAAGAGAAATACATTTATTCCTCCAGCTTTGGGGCAAATCTGGGGTTCTACAGTTGTTTCATTGACGATCTGATCTTTATTTGGGTGGGTGGCTCTAATCTAGCCAAGTCTTTTGTAGACAATTTAAATGCCAATAAGATGGGTCTGTCTTTTGCAGCGAACATAAAACCAAACAATCTGGAATTTTTAGATTTGGTCTTATATTGGGATGCTGATGGAAACATAGCAACCAAAACGTACTTTAAGGAGGTGGATATTAATAGCTATTTAAACTACAAGAATAATCACTATCTGACATGGAAAAGGAATATTCCTTTTAATTAAATTTGTAGAGTTATAAGGAACTGCTTGAAAATTAAGGTTTTTGAAGAACAGTCTTGTATATTAAAAGAGAGATTTCTTGAGAAAAATTACCCCATTGATCTCATTAATCAATGTCTGCTTAGAGCCAGAAATATGGATAGGGCTGAATTACTATCACAAAACCAAAATAGTGGTCCCTCAAAATTAACTAATGAAAAATATATTCCTCCTCTCATTACCAAATACAATAGCAACCACAACATCATTAAAAATATAATCAAAAAACATTGGCCCATCTTAACTTATGATCATGTATTTAGGAACATTTTGGACAAAACACTGATCTGCACTTTTACCAGAACTCCTACTCTTAAAAATAAGTTAGTACCCAGTAAAGTGGTGACTAGGAAAATTGAGAACTATAGTCGTAATCCCCCTATGTTTAAACCCCCTAGAAATAATGATTTTAGTATGAATCTAGGTAAAAAAAAAAAAAAAAATTAAATGCAGTAAAAAGTTATGTGGCTTATGTCCTTATGTGACTAGTGGGTTAGAAGAGCTGAGATCTCAAAGTACGGGTGAATGTTTCAAGATTAATCCCTGCATAACCTGTGACATACAATTTGTAATATACTTACTTGACTATATTTTTGGCCAACAGTATGTGGGTCGCGCCTGTAGACCTATCAAGAAACGATGGGGGAACATCGTAGAAACATTGACAACAGATTAATTAAGCACAGTGTACCTAGACATATACAATGTCTACATGAAGGAGATAAAGATGTAATCAAATTTACCCCGATTGAATTTATACTCAAATCTTGGGGGTCCAACAGGTTTATTTGCTTGAGACAGAGGGAGACTTTTTGGATTTGGAAGTTACGTACTTCGACTCCCTTTGGTCTCAATGAAAATGTGGACATGGCTGCTTTCAATAATTAGTTGCTAACTGGTCAATACACTGTAAGCAGGGGTGTATTAAGGCATAGGCCAACGAGGCCGGTGCCTAGGGAGGCAGATTTTTAAGGGGCAGCAGAATTTTGAGTCCCTAGGGGCACTCTACTGAACTCAGGGCTGGGTGGCTAAATCAACCAATTACAAATGACTTAAATGGCTGGCCCAGCTATTGCTATTCTATGGGATTGTATGTGGATGCGCATGTCGTGGTGACAGTGGAGGCGGAGCTTACTTGCGCAGCCTGGCCTGAACTGAGAGGGAATGCGGTATTCTTCCTGGGTCCACCACGTGATTGAGACTCTCACAGACTACACAGTGCAGTGTGCACTACACCGTGACCACTGTAAAACAGCATATGCCTTTCTCCCTTCAATACATCTTCATTAGGCATTAAAATACTTAAACGGATTAGTCACTAAATACTTGTACATTTATTGTTTGTCTATCTGTCATACATGCAAAGAATAAGTATTTATTGCTGAATCTATACAACTATGTGACTTAAAACACAACTGAAAATATGTTGTATGCATTTAATACATTCAGAAACAATACAAGTATATACTTTATTATGATTGTATCATGTGACTTTATCCCCTAGGATACAATTCCTAAACCTATCATAACTACTGTTGTATTTTTAAAGTACTTTTAAAGGCCAGTTTGTATATTCATTACATATTTATCCAAGCAGATATTTTGCTTAAATAACTGTCAATCACCAAAGAAGATGTTTAAGGTGAAACAACTACCTACTGACAAACTATCATACAGTGAAGGATATTTTTTTCTGATATAAACACTTTAATCATCTGACTTGAAAAATAATGTCTTATATATATATATATATATATATATATATATATATATATATATATATATATATATATATATATATATATATATATATATATATATATATATATATATATATATGTATAAGATGTATATATGTGATGAAAATCTACTTAAAAATACATAATTTTTTTTAATTTTTTACACCCTGCCCCAAAAATATTATGTCTAAAAAAGGCCTTAAACCTGGGGTGGGGTGGGGGGGGGCAGCAGAATTTTGAGTGCCTAGGGCAGCACAAAACCTAAATACGCCCCTGACTGTAAGCTAGGCCCATACCCTGTGCCTGTACACACCGACACTAATAAGCTTTATTATGGTTCTCTATTATCATATTTTATCAGTATAGTTTATACTAATTTTCTGTATCCCCTAATGTGATTATACTACTAGCAATTATACTATATGGTGGTGTAAATTATATCTGTTACATATGTCTAGATAAATTAGTAACTACTTTGTTGCAGGGATTGTGTAAATGCATGTATTTTTTATCCGTAGCATTTGTTACATGTTATGGATATTTGCCGCATACGATATTCTTAAGACTGACAAATGTTTAGATGCTCTTGCTGTGATCTTTATTTGGTTAATTTTTAACTTGACAGGAGTAATATATATTATGTCTTTCTTATACCTTTACTCTATTTTGGCCAGGATGTTCCTTTGGCAACTGCGCACCTGCAATGAGTAAATTACATTTTGCCCATGGTATGATACATCTTGTTACATGTCTATGGGACTCATCGCGCATGCGCAGTGGCTTTCCTTATTACCAATCATATGATGATTTTGTGAAGCACTGTTTGCCATTTTGAATGTGGTTATTTTTTCATATGATTTTTGTACCTTTGTCTTATTGTACCAGTCAATGCTTTTAGTATCAGCCATATATTATAGTTCGGTTTGGCGATCTTCGCATTTTTAGCACGCATCTAGATACACATTTATTTCATAGACTGATTGATTGGCCTGTGGTCTGAGCATGCGCAGTCGAGTGATGAGAACGCCGAACGAGGGGTATTTAAATCCCAGTTAGTGACACATCAAACAGCTCCCCTGATGAAACGGTAAACCCGAGAAATGCGTTGTGAGACATTTTTTAAGAATCGTTTTATATTGATTTTAAATTAAAGCTTTTCTATCTTTTACATTTTTTGTCACTCTGAGTTTATATATCCTCTGGGATGGTTGATATCTTGCACGGAATGTGTAAGGTTTGAGTTGGGTTACCTCCACCTCTTTGAACCCGAACAGTCGCCTATGCTCGTTAGAGAACCGTTTTGGACACTCAGCCGGAGAGCCATAAGTCTAATGGCCAACTTCTAACTGTCCAGCCTGCTCCCCCTGCACTGTTGAAGTGCTTAGAAATTTGTGAGTACGTTTCTAGCATTGTTGTATCGTTATCCTTGGTTGAAGTTATCACACCATTTGGGCGCCCTCTTTCCTTGTTGTTTTTCAGTGCTTGCTGATTGGTGGGTACATTTAGCCACCAATCAGCAAGTTGTACCCAGGTGCTGAACCAAAGATGGGCTGGCTCGTAAGCTTACTAGATTCCTGCTTTTTCAAATAAAGATACCAAGAGAACAAAGAAAATTGATAACAGGAGTAAATTAGAAAGTTACTTAAAATTGTTGCTCTATCTGAATCATGTAAGAAAAAAAATTGGGTTCAGTATCCCTTTAAATTAAACCCAAATAGTTTATTTCATAATTCAGATAGGGACTGTCATTTTGAATACATTTCCAGTTTACTATTAATATGCTTTGTTCTCTTGGTGTCCTTTGTTGAAAAGCATACCTAGGTAGACTCAAAAGCAGCAATGCACTACTGAGAGCTAGCTGCTGGTTGGTTGCTGCACATATATGCCTCTTTTTATTGGTTCACCCGATGTGCTCAGCTAGTTCCCAATAGTGCAATGCTGTTCTTTCAGCAAAGGATACCAAGAGAATGAAGCACATTTGAAAATAGAAGTAAACTTTAAAGTTGTTTAAAATTGTATGTTCTGTCTGAATCATGAAATACATTTTTGGGGTTTCATGTTCCTTTACTGAACAGAATATATCAATCAAAAATCAATGAGTACCGGCACCTTTTTAAATATTTTTATTTAGTATCAATAAATTGTTTTAGTGTGTTTATACTGCAAATATTTTAGAATCCAATGTTCTAATTTGCATATCTCACCCAGAATCCCTTTGTGCATTGGTAACAGTGTATATGGATTTTTATGGGTGAAAGCAAGCAGGGACACTTGCCTAAATGTGCTAATGTTCTATGCAGCGATTTTTATTGATATATATATATAGTAAAGATGTATATTTTACAAAAAAATCAATCATATATATATATATATATATATATATATATATACGGTATATAGAAATATCTATTTAAAATATTAAAAGAACATTTTCTTTTATGTGCGGAACATTGGAATGTAAACTATTCATAACATTGGCTATAGCGCACCTGGTTAAACGCGGTTGGGTTAGTGCGACAGCGATAGGTGTTAGTGTTTTTAACTTTGCGGCTCCAATAAAGTCTACGGGGAGAAAAAGTTAGCGCAGTCGTGATATCCGAAGTCCTGAAATTAGCTTGCTTTGGCTTTTGTTCGCACACAAACCATTTACTTTAAACTTGTAAGTTTACTTCTGGCGTTGTTTACGTGTGAGCAAAAGCACTAAATAGCACACCACTTGTAATCTAGCCCTTCATTTTCTAACTTTCATTACAGGATAAAGTATTAAAATAAATTTTAAAAATATATTCTGCAACATTTTTTTTTTTACTACTTATACATCAGAATTTATGCCAATTCGGCGAGTCGTCTGATACACTATCCTCATATACAGAGGATAATTAAAGTCACAAGTAAATGACCTTATACTCATATACAGAGGATAATTAAAGTCACAAGTAAATGACCTTATACTCATATACAGAGGATAATTAAAGTCACATGTAAATGACCTTATACTCATATACAGAGGATAATTAAAGTCACATGTAAATGACCTTATACTCATATACAGAGGATAATTAAAGTCACAAGTAAATGACCTTATACTCATATACAGAGGATAATTAAAGTCACATGTAAATGACCTTATACTCATATACAGAGGATAATTAAAGTCACATGTAAATGACCTTATACTCATAAACAGAGGATAATTAAAGTCACAAGTAAATGACCTTATACTCATATACAGAGGATAATTAAAGTCACATGTAAATGACCTTATACTCATATACAGAGGATAATTAAAGAAACATGTAAATGACCTTATACTCATATACAGAGGATAATTAAAGTCACATGTAAATGACCTTATACTCATATACAGAGGATAATTAAAGAAACATGTAAATGACCTTATACTCATATACAAAGGATAATTAAAGTCACATGTAAATGACCTTATACTCATATACAGAGAATAATTAAATTCACATGTAAATGATCTTATACTCATATACAGAGGATAATTAAAGTCACATGTAAATGATCTTATACTCATATACAGAGGATAATTAAAGTCACATGTAAATGACCTTATACTCATATACAGAGGATAATTAAAGTCACATGTAAATGACCTTATACTCATATACAGAAGATAACTAAAGTCACATGTAAATGAACTTATACTCATATACAGAGGATAATTAAAGTCACATGTAAATGACCTTATACTCATATACAGAGGATAATTAAAGTCACATGTAAATGAACTTATACTCATATACAGAGGATAATTAAAGTCACATGTAAATGACTTTATACTCATATACAGAGGATAATTAAAGTCACATGTAAATGACCTTATACTCATATACAGAGGATAATTAAATTCACATGTAAATGACCTTATACTCATATACAGAGGATAATTAAAGTCACATGTAAATGACCTTATACTCATATACAGACGATAATTAAAGTCACATGTAAATGACCTTATACTCATATACAGAGGATAATTAAAGTCACATGAAAATGACCTTATACTCATATACAGAGGATAATTAAAGTCACATGTAAATGACCTTATACTCATATACAGAGGATAATTAAAGTCACAAGTAAATGACCTTATACTCATATACAGAGGAAAATTAAAGTCACATGTAAATGACCTTATACTCATATACAGAGGATACTTAAAGTCACATGTAAATGGCCTTATACTCATATACAGAGGATAATTAAAGGGACACCGAACCCAAATTTTTTCTTTTGTGATTCAGATAGAGCATGAAATTTTAAGCAACTTTCTAATTTACTCCTATTATCAATTTTTCTTCGTTCTCTTGCTATCTTTATTTTAAAAGCAGGAATGTAAATCTTAGCAGCCAGCCCATTTTAGGTTCAACACCATGGATAGCGCTTGCTTATTTGATGCTTTCATTTACCCTCCAATAAGCAAGCATAACCCAGGTTCTCAACCAAAAATGGGCCGGCTCTTGTGCATCATATTCCTGCTTTTAAAATAAAGATAGCAAGAGAACGAAGAAAATTTGATAATAGGAAGAAATTACAAAGTGGCCTAAAATTGCATGCTCTATCTGGATCATGAAATCATTTTTTTGGGTTTAGTGTCCCTTTAAAGTCACATGTAAATGACCTTATACTCATATACAGAGGATAATTAAAGTCACATGTAAATGACCTTATACTCATATACAGAGGATAATTAAAGTCACAAGTAAATGACCTTATACTCATATACAGCGGATAATTAAAGTCATGTGTAAAGACCTTATATTCATATACAGAAGATAACTAAAGTCACATGTAAATGACCTTATACTCATATACAGAGGATAATTAAAGTCACATGTAAATGACCTTATACTCATATACAGAGGATAATTAAAGTCACATGTAAATGACCTTATACTCATATACAGAGGATAATTAAAGTCACATGTAAATTACCTTATACTCATATACAGAAGATAACTAAAGTCAAATGTAAATGACCTTATACTCATATACAGAGGATAATTAAAGTCACATGTAAATGACCTTATACTCATATACAGAGGATAATTGAAGTCACATATAAATGACCTTATACTCATATACAGAGGATAATTAAAGTCACATGTAAATGACCTTATACTCATATACAGAGGATAATTAAAATAACATGTAAATGACCTTATACTCATATACAGAGGATAATTAAAATCACATGTAAATGACCTTATACTCATATACAGAGGATAATTAAAATCACATGCCGATGACCTTATACTCATGTACAGAGGATTATTAAAATCACATGTAAATTACCTTATACTCATATACAGAGGATAATTAAAGAAACATGTAAATTATCTTATACTCATATACAGAGGATAATTAAAGAAACATGTCAATTACCTTATACTCATATACAGAGGATAATTAAAATCACATGTAAATGACCTTATACTCATATACAGAGGATAATTAAAATCACATGTAAATGACCTTATACTCATATACAGAGGATAATTAAAATCACATGTAAATGACCTTATACTCATATACAGAGGATAATTAAAGTCACATGTAAATGACCTTATACTCATATACAGAAGATAACTAAAGTCAAATGTAAATGACCTTATACTCATATACAGAGGATAATTAAAGTCACATGTAAATGACCTTATACTCATATACAGAGGATAATTGAAGTCACATGTAAATGACCTTATACTCATATACAGAGGATAATTAAAGTCACATGTAAATTACCTTATACTCATATACAGAGGATAATTAAAGTCACATGTAAATGACCTTATACTCATATACAGAGGATAATTAAAGTCACATGTAAATTACCTTATACTCATATACAGAGGATAATTAAAGAAACGTAAATTACCTTATACTCATATACAGAGGATAATTAAAATCACATGCAAATGACCTTATACTCATATACAGAGGATAATTAAAATCACATGTAAATGACCTTATACTCATATACAGAGGATAATTAAAATCACATGTCGATGACCTTATACTCATATACAGAGGATAATTAAAGAAACATGTAAATTATCTTATACTCATATACAGAGGATAATTAAATAAACATGTAAATTACCTTATACTCATATACAGAGGATAATTAAAATCACATGCAAATGACCTTATACTCATATACAGAGGATAATTAAAATCACATGTAAATGACCTTATACTCATATACAGAGGATAATTAAAATCACATGTCGATGACCTTATACTCATATACAGAGGATAATTAAAGAAACATGTAAATTATCTTATACTCATATACAGAGGATAATTAAATAAACATGTAAATTACCTTATACTCATATACAGAGGATAATTAAAATCACATGTAAATGACCTTATACTCATACACAGAGGATAATTAAAATCACATGACGTGCTGATATCTCAGGGTGCATCAGCTCACCCTAATGTGCTGGTAGTGACGTGCTGATATCTCAGGGTGCATCAGCTCACCCTAATGTGCTGGTAGTGACGTGCTGATATCTCAGGGTGCATCAGCTCACCCTAATGTGCTGGTAGTGACGTGCTGATATCTCAGGGTGCATCAGCTCACCCTAATGTGCTGGTAGTGACGTGCTGATATCTCAGGGTGCATCAGCTCACCCTAATGTGCTGGTAGTGACGTGCTGATATCTCAGGGTGCATCAGCTCACCCTAATGTGCTGGTAGTGACGTGCTGATATCTCAGGGTGCATCAGCTCACCCTAATGTGCTGGTAGTGACGTGCTGATATCTCAGGGTGCATCAGCTCACCCTAATGTGCTGGTAGTGACGTGCTGATATCTCAGGGTGCATCTGCTCACCCTAATGTGCTGGTAGTGACGTGCTGATATCTCAGGGTGCATCAGCTCACCCTAATGTGCTGGTAGTGACGTGCTGATATCTCAGGGTGCATCAGCTCACCCTAATGTGCTGGTAGTGACGTGCTGATATCTCAGGGTGCATCTGCTCACCCTAATGTGCTGGTAGTGACGTGCTGATATCTCAGGGTGCATCAGCTCACCCTAATGTGCTGGTAGTGACTTGCTGATATCTCAGGGTGCATCTGCTCACCCTAATGTGCTGGTAGTGACGTGCTGATATCTCAGGGTGCATCAGCTCACCCTAATGTGCTGGTAGTGACGTGCTGATATCTCAGGGTGCATCAGCTCACCCTAATGTGCTGGTAGTGACGTGCTGATATCTCAGGGTGCATCAGCTCACCCTAATGTGCTGGTAGTGACGTGCTGATATCTCAGGGTGCATCAGCTCACCCTAATGTGCTGGTAGTGACGTGCTGATATCTCAGGGTGCATCAGCTCACCCTAATGTGCTGGTAGTGACGTGCTGATATCTCAGGGTGCATCTGCTCACCCTAATGTGCTGGTAGTGACGTGCTGATATCTCAGGGTGCATCAGCTCACCCTAATGTGCTGGTAGTGACGTGCTGATATCTCAGGGTGTATCAGCTCACCCTAATGTGCTGGTAGTGACGTGCTGATATCTCAGGGTGCATCAGCTCACCCTAATGTGCTGGTAGTGACGTGCTGATATCTCAGGGTGCATCAGCTCACCCTAATGTGCTGGTAGTGACGTGCTGATATCTCAGGGTGCATCAGCTCACCCTAATGTGCTGGTAGTGACGTGCTGATATCTCAGGGTGCATCTGCTCACCCTCTCTCCAGGTGTTGCTCAGCCAGTTGAATCACAAGAAAGATACAAGGATATGAAGCTCAACTCCATGTAGCATTCAAATGGGAAAAAAAAGGTGCTAGAACAGTGTTTAAGTTTAAAAAAATTGTTTATTTAACCCCTTAATGACCAAGGACGTACAGATTCAGGGTATTGCAGTGATGCCTCGATATTAAGGCATTGTGCAATACTCCTTTTTTTTTTTTGTAATCGGCCAGAGATGGTGCCCATCGTTGGTGGATGGGAACCATTGCAGGGAGGCGGGTGTGCAGCCCGTAGCTGGAGAAAATCCGATAGAGGGGGCACTATTCTGTATTGGTTTAGTTTAAAATGAAACAAATACTAAACTTTAGTTAAACATTTACAATTGTTTTCATTAAAGCGAATGTTTCAAAGCTACAGGTGAAAAGCTCATCTGTAGCTACAATACGTACCCTAACATGCTCTGGAGAACGTGCTAACCTGACCCTCTTCTTACGGCCGCAATAACAGGAGGCTTAGGGATGCTGAGCACGCTAAGTCTCCTGTTAGTGCAGCCGAGGCTCTGGCAAGAAGAGGGTCAAGTTAGCACATTCTCCATAGTACGTTAGGGTACGTATTAACCATCTTAAGTAAACATCAGTATTTTTTTGTTTTCTCTTAATTTCTGCTGGTTCATTTGCATATTCGTTTTTGTTTATGAAAACGAATATCCGAAACGAATGCGCATCCCTAATACCTATGCTGTGGGATTCCTGCTGGAGTGGAGACACAGTCTTAAAGGCATACTGAACTCAAATTGTTTCTTTCATGATTGAGATAGAGCAGCAATTCCTGATGTGGAATACTGAAGATCTAGCTAAACATCTCTTTGATGAATATATACATACTGATCTGAAATTACCTTCAGATTTTAACCCCTTAATGACCGAGGACGTGCAGGGTACGTCCTCAAAAAAAAGGCAGTTAATGCCTGAGAACGTACCCTGCACGTCCTCGGTTTGGAAAGCAGCTGGAAGCGATCCTGCTCGCTTCCAGCTGCTTTCCGGTTATTGCAGTGATGCCTCGATATCGAGGCATCCTGCAATAACCATTTGTAGCCATCCGGTGCAGAGAGAGCCACTCTGTGGCCCTCTCTGCACCGGACATTAACGGCTACGTTCGTTGGTGGGTGGGAGCCGGTGTGGGAGGTGGGTGGCGGCCATCGATGGCCTTTGTGATGCGGAGGGGGGCGTGATCGGGGGCGGGGACGACCGGGGGGACGCGCACGGATGCGCGCGCGTGCACGGGGAGGCCGGGCGGGCGCGTGCACGGGGAGGGAGCGGGTGGGAACCACTACGCTACAGAAATTTTTTTTGTTAGAAGTGGGGATCAAAGGGGTTAATATGTTTATTTTGGTGATCGGTTTGGCTGGTGGGGTATTGGACTGTGGGGGGGAAGCTACACTACAGAAACAAATAGTAAAAAATTAAAAAAAAACATTTTTATTTGCAAACTGGGTACTGGCAGACAGCTGCCAGTACCCAAGATGGCCCCAATAAGGCAGAGGGGGAGGGTTAGGGAGCTATTTTGGGGGGATCAGGGAGGTTGGGGGCTAAGGGGGGACCCTACATAGCAGCATATGTAAATATGCTTAAATTTTTTTTTTTTTTTTATACCTTTTATTTTAGTACTGGCAGACTTTCTGCCAGTACTTAAGATGGCGGGGACAATTGTGGGGTGGGGGAGGGAAGAGTGCTGTTTGGGAGGGATCAGGGGGTGGGATGTGTCAGGTGGGAGTCTGATCTCTACACTAAAGCTAAAATTAACCCTGCAAGCTCCCTACAAACTACCTAATTAACCCCTTCACTGCTGGCCATAATACACATGTGATGCGCAGCAGCATTTAGCGGCCTTATAATTACCAAAAAGCAACGCCAAAGCCATATATGTCTGCTATTTATGAACAAAGGGGATCCCAGAGAAGCATTTAAAACCATTTGTGCCATAATTGCACAAGCTGTTTGTAAATAATTTTAGTGAAAAACCTAAAGTTTGAAAAAGTGAACAATTTTTTTTTATTTGATTGCTTTTGGCGGTGAAATGGTGGCATGAAATATACCAAAATGGGCCTTGATCAATACTTGGGGTTGTCTACTACACTACACTAGAGCTAAAATTAACCCTAGAAGCTCCCTATATGCTCCCTAATTTACCCATTCACTGCTGGGCATAACACACGGTTGGTGCGCAGTGGCATTTAGCAGCCTTCTAATTACCAAAAAGCAAAGCCAAAGCCATATATGTCTGCTATTTATGAACAAAGGGGATCCCAGAGAAGCATTTACAACCATTTATTCCATAATTTCATGAGTTGTTTGTAAATAATTTCAGTGAGAAACCTAAAGTTTGTGAAAAAATTTGTGAAAAAGTAAAATAATTTTTTTATTTGATCGCATTCGGCGGTGAAATGGTGGCATGAAATATACCAAAATGGGCCTAGATCAATACTTTGGGATGTCTTCTAAAAAAAAATATATACATGTCAATGGATATTCAGAGATTCCTGAAAGATATTAGTGTCCCAATGTAACTAGCGCTAATTTTGAAAAAAAGTGGTTTGGAAATGGCAAAGTGCTACTTGTATTTATGGCCCTATAACTTGCAAAAAAAGCAAAGAACATGTAAACATTGGGTATTTCTAAACCCAGGACAAAATTTAGAAACTATTTAGCATGGGGGTTTTTTGGTGGTTGTAGATGTGTAACAGATTTTGGGGGTCAAAGTTAGAAAAAGTGTGTTTTTTTCCATTTTTTCCTCATATTTTATAATATTTTTTATAGTAAATTATAAGATATGATGAAAATAATGGTATATTTTGAAAGTCCATTTAATGGCGAGAAAAACGGTATATAATATGTGTGGGTACAGTAAATGAGTAAGAGGAAAATTACAGCTAAACACAAACACCACAAAAATGTAAAAATAGCCTTGGTCCCAAACGGACAGAAAATGGAAAAGTGCTGTGGTCATTAAGGGGTTAATCCACCTAACAATTGCCCCTCGCTCCATCAGAATTTGGTACTTAAGGATTTCAATGAGATCCCCAAAGGAGGAACAGGGAAATCTAATCTGAATAATTTTGAGAAATGTTGTGGAGATTGTCTTCAAATAAAAATGTAATAATAAAAATAGCGGATAAAGGTGGAAGTGTAGTAATTCAGGACAGAGATGATTGTCTGGCAGAGGCTAATCACATTTTGCTAGACAAAGACTATTACAGAAAACTAAGTTTTGACCCCACTACCCAATATATGAGGACATTTATTACACTGATTGATGAAGCCTTTTTAGAGGGCATTGTAAACAAGAAAGAAAGAGATTTTGTGATCCCTACTTACCCTAACATAGCTTATTATACTAACCCTAACATAGCTTATTATTATAATTTGCCTAAATTACACAAGAGTAAGTTCAACCCACCAGGCCTATTATTTCAGGTATAGGTAAGTTAACTTGCAATCTTTCTCAATATATAGATCAACATCTAAAAAAGATGGTGATTATGCTACCTTACTATATGAGATTCTACGGATCTGATCTCTAAAATATCTAATATAAAGAAAGATAACAGAGATCTAATCTGGATATCTTGTGATGTCTCTGCTCTATATTCAAACATCCAACACTCCTTGGGTATTGAAGTGATCAAATCATTTTTGGACAAAGATATCTGTATGCCCACCAAACAGAAATGCTTTTTACTAGAATCAATTAAATTTGTATTACAACATAATTATTTCATTTATCAGGAGCAGTTTTTCTTACAGATAAAAGGCGCGGCGATGGGCAACAGGTTGTCCTGAGCCTTGCAAACCTTTTTATGGGTGCTTTCGAAGAGAAATACATTTATTCCTCCAGCTTTGGGGCAAATCTGGTGTTCTACAGTTGTTTCATCGACGATCTGATCTTTATTTGGGAGGGTGGCTCTAATCTAGTCAAGTCTTTTGTAGACCATCTAAATGCCAATATGATGGGTCTGTCTTTTGCAGCGAACATAAAACCAAACAATCTGAAATTTTTAGATTTGGTCTTATATTGGGATGCTGATGGAAACATAGCAACCAAAATGTACTTTAAGGAGGTGGATAGTAATAGCTATTTAAACTACAAGAATAATCACTATCTGACATGGAAAAGGAATATTCCTTTTAATTAATTTTGTAGAGTTAGAAGGAACTGCTCCGAATTTAAGGTTTTTGAAGAACAAGCTTGTATATTAAAAGAGAGATTTCTTGAGAAAAATTACCCCATTGATCTAATTAATCAATGTCTGCTTAGAGCCAGAAATATGGATAGGGCGGAATTACTATCACAAAACCAAAATAGTGGTTCCTCAAAATTAACTAACGAAAAATATATTCCTCCTCTCATTACCAAATACAATAGCAACACAATAGTAACAACATCATTAAAAATATAATCAAAAAACATTGGTCCATCTTAACTTATGATCATGTATTTAGGAACATTTTGGACAAAACACCGATCTGCACTTTTACCAGAACTCCTACTCTTAAAAATAAGCTAGCACCCAGTAAAGTGGTGACTAGGAAAATTGAGAACTATAGTCGTAATCCCCCTATGTTTAATCCTACTAAGAGAGATAATGATTTTAGTATGAATCTAGGTAAAAAGTTTTTTTTAAAATACAGTAAAAAGTTGTGTGGCTTATGTCTTTATGTGACTAGTGAATTCGAAGATTTGAGATCTCAAAGTACGGGTGAATGTTTCAAGATTTATTCCTGCATAACCTGTGACACACAATTTGTAATATACTTACTTGACTGTATTTGTAGCCAACAGTATGTGGGTCGCACCTGTAGACCTATCAAGAAACGATGGGGGAACATCGTAGAAACATTGACAACAGATTAATTAAGCACAGTGTACCTAGACATGTACAATGTCTGCATGAAGGAGATAAAGATGTAATCAAATTTACCCCGATTGAATATATACTCAAATCTTGGGGGTCCAACAGATTTATTTGTTTGAGACAGAGGGAGACTTTTTGGATTTGGAAGTTACGTACTTTGACTCCCTTTGGTCTCAATGAAAATGTGGACATGGCTGCTTTCAATAATTAGTTGCTAACTGGTCAATACACTGTAAGCTAGGCCCATACCCTGTGCCTGTACACGCCGACACTAATAAGCTTTATTATGGTTCTCTATTATCATATTTTATCAGTATAGTTTATACTATTTTTCTGTATCCCCTAATGTGATTATACTAGTAGCAATTATACTATATGGTGGTGTAAATTATATCTGTTACATATGTCTAGATAAATTAGTAACTACTTTGTTGCAGGGATTGTGTAAATGCATGTATTTTTTATTCGCAGCATTTGTTACATGTTATGGATATTTGCCGCATACGATATTCTTAAGACTGACAAATGTTTAGATGCTCTTGCTGTGATCTTTATTTGGTTAATTTTTAACTTGACAGGAGTAATATATATTATGTCTTTCTTATACCTTTACTCTATTTTGGCCAGGATGTTCCTTTGGCAACTGCGCACCTGCAATGAGTGAATTACGTTTTGCCCATGGTATGATACATCTTGTTACACGTCAATGGGACTCATCGTGCATGCGCAGTGGCTTTCCCCATTACCAATCACATGATGATTTTGTGAAGCACTGTTTGCCATTTTGAATGTGGTTATTTTTCCATTGGATTTTTTGTACTTTTGTCTTATTGTACCAGTCAATGCTTTTAGTATCAGCCATATGTTATAGTTCATTTTGGCGATCTTCGCATTTTTAGCACGCATCTAAATACACATTTATTTCATAGACTGATTGATTGGCTTGTGGTCTGAGCATGCACAGTGGAGTGCTGAGCAGGCTATTTAAGTCCCAGTTAGTGACACATCAAACAGCTCACCTGATGAAACAGTAAATCCGAGAAACGCGTTGTGAGGCGGTTTTTAAGAATTGTTTTATATTGATTTTAAATTAAAGCTATTCTATCTTTTACATTTTTTGTCACTCTGAGTTTATATATCCTCTGGGATGGTTGATATCTCGCACGGAATGTGTAAGGTTTGATTTGGGCTACCTCCACCTCTTTGAACCCAAACACTCGCCTATGCTCGTTTGAGAATTGTTTTGAACACTCAGCTGGAGAGCCATAAGTCTGCTGGCTGACTTCTAACTGTCCAGCCTGCTCCCCCTGCACTGTCGAAGTGCTTGGAAATTTGTGAGTACGTTTTTAGCCTTGTTGTATCGTTATCCTTGGTTGAAGTTATCACACCATTTGTGCGCCCTCTTTCCTTCTTGTTGTTTTTCAGCACTTGCTGATTGGTGGGTACATTTAGACACCAATCAGCAAGCTGTACCCAGGTGCTGAACCAAAGAAGGGCTGGTTCGTAAGCTTACTACATTCCTGCTTTTTCAAATAAAGATACCAAGAGAACAAAGAAAATTGATAACAGGAGTAAATTAGAAAGTTACTTAAAATTGTTGCTCTATCTGAATCATGTAAGAAAAAAATTGGGTTTAGTATCCCTTTAAATTAAACCCAAATAGTTTATTTCATAATTCAGATAGGGAGTGTCATTTTGAATAAATTTCCAGTTTACTATTAATATGCTTTGTTCTCTTGGTGTCCTTTGTTGAAAAGCATACCTAGGTAGGCTCAGAAGCAGAAATGCACTACTGGGAGCTAGCTGCTGGTTGGCTGCTGCACATATATGCCTCTTGTCATTGGGTCACTCTATGTGCTCAGCTAGTTCCCAATAGTGCAATGCTGTTCCTTCAACAAAGGATACCAAGAGAATGAAGCACATTTGAAAATAGAAGTGAACTTTAAAATTGTTTAAAATTGTATGTTCTGTCTGAATCATGAAAGAAATTTTTGGGGTTTCATGTTCCTTTACTGAACAGAATATATCAATCAAAATCAATGAGTACCGGCACCTTTTTAAATATTTGTATTCAGTATCAATAAATTGTTTTAGTGTGTTTATACTGCAAATATTTTACAATCCAATGTTCTAATTTGCATATCTCACCCAGAATCCCTTTGTGCATTGGTAACAGTGTATATGGAGTTTTACTGGGTGAAAGCAAGCAGGTACACTTGCCTAGATGTGCTAATTTTCTATGCAACGATTTTTATTGAGATATATACTGTATATATAGTAAAGATGTATATTTTACAAAAAAATCAATCATATATATATATATATATATATATATATATATATATATATATATAGTGATGTCGCGAACTTAAAAATTTCAGTTCGCGAACGTCGGACTCGAACGTCCGGTATTGTTCGTGAACCGCCATTGACTTCAATAGGCAGGCGAACTTAAAAACCTACAAGGACTCTTTCTGGCCACAATAGTGATGGAAAAGTTGTTTCAAGGGGACTAACACCTGGACTGTGGCATGCTGGAGGGGGATCCATGTCAAAACTCCCATGGAAAATTACATAGTTGATGCAGAGTCTGCTTTTAACCCATAAAGGGCCTAAATCACCTAACATTCCTAAATTGTTTGCAATAACGTGCTTTAAAACATCAGTTATGATGTTGTATCAATCAGGTAGTGTAAGGGTTACGCCCGCTTCACAGTGACAGACCAAACTCCAAGTGTAACGCACCGCAAACAACCGCAAACAGTCCATTTGCACAACCACGAGATAGATAGATTTGATAGATAGATACATAGATTACATAGCTCAATCGATGCAATATACATATGATCGATACAAATTACATAGATCAATAGATGCAATATACATTTGATAGATACGAATTACATCGATCAATAGATGCAATATCCATTTGATAGATACGAATGTTATCGATCCAAAGATGCAATATCCATTTGATAGATACGTTTGATAGTTAGATCGATTTGATAGATAAATAGATAGATTTGAAAGATATATAATTTCCCTGACAGAGTATAACAATAAGACATGCGGTCTGGGACCCGTGGTGTGTTAAGTAGTACTATTCTTAGCAGTTTACTACAACCTGTTACTCCCCCTATCGGGGGAGGTCTATATGTCCTGCATTTTTGGAACCGGGAGATGGAAGAAGATGATTGGTCTGTCCTCCTACTTCAAATTTGTCAAAAACACAAGTGGCTGTCTCAAAACAGTCCGGACACGAGATAGATAGATAGGATAGATAGATATACATAGATTGATAGTTAGATAGAATTGATAGAAGATAAATAGATAGATTTGTTAGATATATAATTACCCTGACAAAGTATAATAATTAAACATGCGGTCTGGGACCCATGGTAAGTAGGTTGTGTTAAGTAGTACTATTCTAAGCACTTTCAGCCCTGTAACTCCTCCTATCGGGGGAGGTCTATATGGCCTGCATGATTACCATGACAAAGTATAACAACAAGACACGCGGTCTGTGACCCATGGTAACTAGGTTGTGTTAAGTAAAACTTTTCTTAGCAGTTTAATCCCTGTTACTCCCCCTATCGGGGGAGCTCTATATGGCGTGCCTGATTATCCTGGCAAAATATAACAACAAGACATGCGGTCTGGGAACCACTGTTAACTAGGTTGTGTTAAGTTGTACTATTCTTAGCACTTTAATCCCTGTTACTCCCTCTATCGGGGGAGGTCTATATGGCCTGCCTGATTACCCTGACAAAATATAATAATAAGACATGCGGTCTGGGACCCATAGTAACTAGGTTGTGTTTTAAGTAGTACTATTCTTAGCACTTTAATCCCTGTAACTCCCCCTATCGGGGGAGGTCTATACGGCCTGCATGATTACCCTTACAAAATATAATAATAAGACATATGCTCTGGGACCCATGGTAAGGTTGTGTTAAGTAGTACTGTTCTTAGCATTTTAATACCTGTTACTCACCCTATCGGGGGAGGTCTATATGGCCTGCCTGATTACCCTTACAAAATATAATAACAAGACATGCGGTCTGGGACCCATGGTAACTAGGTTGTGTTAAGTAGTACTGTTCTTATTAGTTTAATACCTGTTACAACACCTAATGGTGGGAGGTCTATATGGCCTGCATGATTAGCCGCACCAAACAAAAAAACAAGACATGCGGTCTTGGACTAAGACCCATGGCTAACTCGGTTGTGTAAAGTAGTACTATTCTTAGCACTTTCATCCCTGTTACTTCCAGGCCTCTCGGGGGAGGTCTACATGGCCATCATGATTAGCCTAACAAAGTACAACAATAAAACCTGGGCTCTTGAAACCCTTTTAATTAGGTTAATTTCGGTAGTACTGTTCTTATTAGTTTAATACCTGTTACAACTCCTAATGGTGGGAGGTCTATATGGCCTGCTTGATTAGTCGCACCAAATAAAACAACAAGACATGCGTTCTTGGACTGGGACCCATGGCTAACTCAGTTGTGTAAAGTAGTACTATTCTTAGCACTTTCATCCCTGTTACTTCCAGACCTCTCGGGGGAGGTCTACATGGCCATCATGATTATAACAAATATGATTGGTGGCACTAGTTGGCAAGTGGGCCTGGCACACACGCTGGCAGGCAGGCAACTGCAATTCAATTGCACTAGCAGGATGATGATTCACAGTCAAAAAAGATTTTATTTTAAATATTTACACTACTGTTATAACAAATATGATTCGTGGCACTAGTTGGAAAGTGGGCCTGGCACACACGCTGGCAGACAGACAACTGCAATTAAATAACAATAGCAGACTGATGTAACAGTTTGTTTTTAAAAAAGTTACAAAAATGTTACAACAGATAGGAGTAATCGCACTCAGGATAGAACTAGGCACAGTATGTGCTGGCAGGCTGGCACTAGTGGTGGCAGGCTGGCCTGTAAACTAAAATTAAATAACACTAGAAGACTGATGTAAAAGTTTTCTTTTACAAAACTTAATATAATGTTACACCAGATAGGAGTCGTGGACTGGCACTGAGGATGGAAGTAGGCACAGTATATGCTGGCAGCCTGACACACAGGCTGGCACTAATGGCAGCCTGGCTGGCCTGGCAACTAAAATTAAATAACACTAGAAGAGGACTAATGTTGTTACACCAGATATAAGTGGTGGAAAAAAAGAGCTATTAATCTGTGTCACACTATATGATGTGGGCCAGAAACACACAGGCCTGATGGAAAAAGAAATTAGATTACACTAGCAAAATGATTTAAATTTTTTTTTTTTAACTTTAAAATAATGTCAAGCAGATATGAGTTGTGGCTGGTAGGTAGGGCAGCAATTAACCACACCGCAGTATGCTGTGTAAGTCAGAAACACACAGGCCTGATAGAAAATGAAATTAGATTACACTAGCAAAATAATTTAAAAGTTTTTTTTTAACTTTAAAATAATGTTCAGCAGATATGAGTGGTGGCACTGGCTGGCTGCTACGTAGGGCAGCAATTAACCACAGTGTGCTCTGTAAGTCAGAAACACACAGGCCTGATAGAAAATAAAATTAGATTACACTAGCAAAATGATTTAAAGGTTTTTTTTTTATTTTAAAAAAAGGTTAAGCACATATGAGTTGTGGCTGCTAGCCTAGGTAGGGCAGCAATTAACCACAGTATGCTCTGTAAGTCAGAAACACACAGGCCTGATAGAAAATAAAATTAGATTACACTAGCAAACTGATTTAAAGTTTGTTTTTTTTTAATTTAAAAAAAAGGTTAAGCACATATGAGTCGTGGCTGCTAGCCTAGGTAGGGCAGCAATTAACCACAGTATGCTCTGTAAGTCAGAAACACACAGGCCTGATGGAAAATAAAATTAGATTACACTAGCAAAATGATTTAAAGGTTTTTTTTTTTAATTTAAAAAAAGGTTAAGCACATATGAATCGTGGCTGCTAGCCTAGGTAGGGCAGCAATTAACCACAGTATGCTCTGTAAGTCAGAAACACACAGGCCTGATAGAAAATGAAAATAAATTACACTAGCAAAATAATTTCAAATTTTTGTTGGTTAAATTTAAACTAATGTTAAGCAGATATCAGTGGTGGCACTAATCACAGTATATGCTGTGAGCCTCACACACAGGCTGAAAGCCAGGCAAATGCAAATAAAAATACAAAGAAAAAAAAGAAGAAAAAAAACGACTGAAGTTATAGCCCTAAAAAGGGCTTTTTGGGGTGCTGTCCTTGCAGCAGAGATGAGATGAGTCCTTCAGGACTGTAGTGGACACTAAATACACTAGCCTAGCTATCTATTTCTCTATAATGTCAGCAGCAGCAACACTAAAAGCTCCTCTCACTAAGAAAGCAAGATCGTAATGAGTCTAAAATGGCTGCTGCCAAGGAGCTGGGAGGGTCTGTGAGGGAGTGTCTGCTGCTGATTGGCTCTAATGTGTCAGAAGGCTGTGACATACAGGGTCAAAGTTTCCTCAATGATGACACATAGGGGGCGGATCGAACATCGCATATGTTCGCCCGCAGCAGCGAACGCAAACAAGCTATGTTCGCAGGGAACCGTTCGCGGGCGAACAGTTCGGGACATCACTACATATATATATATATATATATATATATATAGAAATATCTATTTAAAATATTAAAAGAACATTTTCTTTTATGTGAGGAACATTGGAATGTAAACTATTCATAACATTGGCTATAGCGCACCTGGTTAAACGCGGTTGGGTTAGTGCGACAGCGATAGGTGTTAGTGTTTTTAACTTTGCGGCTCCAATAAAGTCTATGGGGAGAAGACGTTAGCACAGTCGTGATTTCCGAAGTCCTGAAATTAGCTTGCTTTGGCTTTTGTTCGCACGCAAACCATTTACTTTAAACTTGTAAGTTTACTTCTGGCGTTTTTGTGCGTGAGCCAAAGCACTAAATAGCACACCACTTGTAATCTAGCCCTTCATTTTCTAACTTTCATTACAGGATAAAGTATTAAAATACATTTTAAAAATATATTCTGCAACATTTTTTTTTTTTTTTTTTACTACTTATACATCAGAATTTATGCCGATTCGGCGAGTCGTCTGATACACTAACAGTCAAATACATTACTGGACTGCACTACTAATTCTCACCTTAAATGTAAAACCTACAATTTTCAGAGTTAACTTACAGGAAAATGGGACACAATATATAAATATTTTTTTTATTCCACACAAACATTTTATAATAGAAGTTAGTTTAATGTCCATTTAAGCACCCTTAACCATATACCATCTGTGTCATCTCATTATGTGTTTAACTGCAAAATTCCACAGCCGTGCCTACAAGAGAGATTACTTCATTACTATGGGGTATATTACCAATGTGCGAGCGGACATGACACTAAGTAGCGTATCATGTCCGCTGCACGTAGCGGCACATCGATAAATGCAGACAGAGTATCATCGCACCAGCAGTACTTGTGAACTGCTGGTGAAATGCCGCCCCCTGCAGATTCGCGGCCAATCGGCCGTTATCAGGGGGTGTCAATCAACCCGATCATAATCGATCGGGTTGATTTCTGTCTGCCGCCTGAGAGCAGGCGGATAAGTTATGGAGCAGCGGTCTTTAGACCACTGCCTCATAACTTCTGTTTCCAGGGAGCCAAACAAGGGGCATCAAGCTCAATACGGAGCTTGATAAATATGCGCCTAAATCTTAAAGTCACATGTAAATGACCTTATACTCATATACAGAAGATAATTAAAATCACATGTAAATGACCTTATACTCATATACAGAGGATAATTAAAATCACATGTAAATGACCTTATACTCATATACAGAGGATAATTAAAGTCACATGTAAATGACCTTATACTCATATACAGAGGATAATTAAAATCACATGTAAATGACCTTATACTCATATACAGAGGATAATTCAAGTCACATGTAAATGACCTTATACTCATATACAGAGGATAATTCAAGTCACATGTAAATGACCTTATACTCATATACAGAGGATAATTCAAGTCACATGTAAATGACCTTATACTCATATACAGAGGATAATTCAAGTCACATGTAAATGACCTTATACTTATATACAGAGGATAATTCAAGTCACATGTAACTGACCTTATACTCATATACAGAGGATAATTCAAGTCACATGTAAATGACCTTATACTCATATACAGAGGATAATTCAAGTCACATGTAAATGACCTTATACTCATATACAGAGGATAATTCAAGTCACATGTAAATGACCTTATACTCATATACAGAGGATAATTAAAGTCACATGTAAATTACCTTATACTCATACACAGAGGATAATTAAAGTCACATGTAAATTACCTTATACTCATATACAGAGGATAATTAAAGTCACATGTAAATGACCTTATACTCATATACAGAGGATAATTAAAGTCACATGTAAATTATCTTATACTCATATACAGAGGATAATTAAAGTCACATGTAAATGACCTTATACTCATATACAGAGGATAATTAAAATCACATGTAGGGGGGCGGAGCTAGCCATAGCACAGACCAGACGTG
This sequence comes from Bombina bombina, assembly GCF_027579735.1. NCBI lineage: Eukaryota > Metazoa > Chordata > Amphibia > Anura > Bombinatoridae > Bombina > Bombina bombina. Next base: position 480,178,681 of record NC_069505.1, on the reverse strand, counting down.
CATACACTGAGCTCCTGAGACTAAAAGAATAAAAAAGGGTCTCCCAAAGTCTAAATCTTCGGTTAATATAGGCCATCTAGGCTGCTACCTTCTATAAGTGACCAACATCTATCTGCAGTTTGACCTGCTTTCCTAACTCTTTCGCTTGGCAGGATAATTCAGCCCCAACTGCCTAATCTGCTGAGAGTGGGACCTGCGGCTGGGCGAGACAAGGCTAGCATTGGCTTTGACTTGGTGGGCTGGGGACTTACTCCGGTCCACTCAACAACTACCCGCACACTATATAGCCTACCTCTGATACCCTAGAAGATTGGCCGCATTAAGTGACCTCCAAGCATCCCGGCTACCTACTATAAGACTGTGCCTCCGCTCCGGAGGGTCGGGGCTCCGCTCCGGAGTGCCTGACGTAGCTGCCTACAACTCTTGCTTACCTCCAGATCTTGCCTGCCAGCACCGCTCCGGAGGGTCGGGGATCCGCTCCGGAGCGTTCAACTAACGGTGCCTGTTGCGCCTGTGAGAGCTGAGTCTGACGGGTCATCTCTCCTGGGAATTCCTATTGCCCGACGGCTTGACACAGTGGAGATCGGTGTCGGATCACTTGCCTCCTGCATGCCTTCACGCCGTGGACAGCACTGGTAGTCTAACCGGTACATTCAGAGCCTCGAGCCCACAATTAGGATAGCTGGGCCTCCTTCTTCCACTACACACAGAAAAGGCGCGAATGCCCGCCATCTTGGCCCTCAGCACCCTTCCAGATCTGTGCCGAGCCAGGAGAAACAACTAGCAGAGGGGGACTCTCCTGCATTAGATATCCAGCCAGGGCTTGCGGTATCCTGCTCTGCAGTGCGACCTACTCCTGGAACCGGGTAGGAGTCTGTACGTCCAGCAAGCACACTGCATGGTTCCCTTAGCGTCCGGTGAGTAGGCCGCATACACGTGACACCTAAGGCCGCAAACAGAGTTACACACAAGGCCTTTAAATTTTTCTTCTTACTCCTCATCCCCCTGAATCAAACTTTCCTGCTACCTGAGCTGGTTATAGCTCACCTCCCCATTACCTCTTGTTATGAGCTCCTGAACCTTGGGAAGACACAGTGTATTAGGGGGCACAACCACAGTAAGCCATCAGTCATTTACCACCATATACCTAATTGCTGCACAAGAAGCTGTAAGCCTCATAACTTTATCCCTGTCTCTACAAGGAAGCCCTATTAAAATATTAGCCTGAGGTGGTTACCCTTATACTCCTCGGACTCAGACATTTATATTACTTTGGGACCACCAATCTCATAAGCCCTGCACATCATTATTCATTAGTAACCCCTCAGAGCAAGTGTTCTCAGTTGTTGGCTGCTGGCCTATTTTGACACAACAGCTTGTCCCATTGTTTTGTGAAATTATTGCTGCTGCGCCAGCCTATGTGCCTTTGGGCTCTCAGCCCAAAGTGGAGTGTTGTTGTTTTTTTTGTTTGTGTTTTTTTTTTTTTTCTGAATATCTAACTAATAATTTCCTCTACCTACAGGTTTTACCATACAGTACTAGTCCTGGAAGCTATATCCTATATTTTGTGCATTTAACTGCTTGACTTTCCTTTGCAGCTCATATGTTTTCTTTCCCCAATTTTATAATTGCTGAGGATATGATTTGTGTGGCAATACTGTAGTGACCCCCTCGGGACTCTCCCTTTCCGGCCCACTCAGATGGTGGGCTGGTCACTTCCATCTACCTTTTCCCTTCCTTTGTGTCGTATCCCCTATTCCCTGAGTCCAGAGGGGGGCACTCTGAGGTTTGTTGGGTGGCTCCTCGACTGTGCTTGCAACCCTTTGACGGCCTGACGTTTGGTCACTGCCGCTACTAGGTGTAGGGTGGACCCACTCAGCAGACTCAGATTACATCGTCCCTGAATTATCCAATCAGTGTGCCAATTTCTGTTTCTTTGTACAAAACGCTGTGTTAATATTGTATTGTTGTTAATTGGTTAAGCTCACTCTGGCAGCACTGGGGACACCGGTTATCTGAGTGTCTGGAGCTACCGGCCGATTTACCTGGCTCCCCCTTCGCACCTCCCCCTTTCCGACCCAGCTTGTCTGGGTTGGTCACGTCCCCTACCCTTTACCCTTCCTTCTGGTCGTATCCCCCCCCTGAGGTGCGAGGGGGTTCACAGGGAACCCCCATCTTCCCTAGGAGGCTTACAAAGCTGACCTCCCCTGAGCCGTCGGCTCAGTAAAAAGTCATCATGTTCTAAGTGTTAATACTGTTTGTGGGTTATGCCTGGCCCCGCTCTCTATATTTCTTCTACATTACTGTATTGCAGTACTCAACCTTGGATGTTATAACTTTTGCTAGCCAATCCTTTTGCATTCATAGTTTATCTCACAGGTCCCAGAGTGGTCAAGGTGGTTCATTATTCAAGTCAGCAGCTGCTCTATAGAGGTACCTGCCATGCCACATGCATCTAGAAGGAACCCTAGAACTCCTGCAGCAATCAAGAAAACTGTGCTCGATCATTTCTCTCAACCCCTAAAGGACCCTCTCCCTATGCGGAAGGAAGTAAGTGACCCTGAGTCGCTGGATGAGGACTCCCAATCGAGCTCTCATTCAGGAGCCCACTTAAACCACTACATCACTGAGAGCACATTACAAAAGATGCTTGCGGCTCAAACTAAATCCATCACAGCCGAGATCCAGCGGAGCTCAGCGGAACTCAGGAAAGACATAGGCGAGATGGGTGATAGGATAGATTCCCTGGAGAGACAACATGACGACCTCGCCACAGATAACTCTAACATTCTAGCATACGCTGAAAACTTGGCTGAACAGATCTCTCAGCTTGAATTAAAGCTGGCAGATGTGGAAGATAGGGCCAGAAGAAATAATATACGATTTAGAGGCATACCTGAGTCAGTTCTGCCAGGGGATTTACAAGAATTTCTCACATCTCTCTTCACTGCTCTGCTTGGCCCCCTTGAGGGTGATAGTCACAATATGGAGCGAGCGCACAGGGCTCTTAGGCCGAGGTCAATGTCATCTGACAGACCACGAGATGTGGTGGTTTGCTTCCATAATTTTAAGTTCAAAGACCGTCTGATGCAGGCGTCCTATAATAAACCCAATCTGCCTGACAACCTCAAGGATATTCAGCTCCTTCCAGATCTCTCATCGCATACGTTGCAACAACGTAAACTGTACGCCCCTATCACTGCACAACTTAGGAAGGCCAACATTAAGTATAGATGGGGATTCCCCACTAAATTAATAGTGACAAAGGACAATCAATCCCATGTTGTTTCTTCTCCTTCGGTGGGCAGTACTCTCCTGGCCAATTGGGGCCTGCAGCCTGCAGCGGAATCTCAGACAGTTGTTCAGTCTAAGCTACGTGCCTCGGCCCCAGCATGGTCTGTCAAAGAGCAGAGGCCCAAACGTCAAAAACCCAATCCACCTGACCACATACCGAGGCCTCAAGCCTCACCTACCTGATATTTTACTGTTATGCTTCTTTCTGTGTTAATTGGTTTTTATTAATGTTCTTTATTTGTAAGCAAATGTTTGTGATTATAGGTTAAAAAGAAGTGCAGGGTGGCTGGTCCCTGATCGGACTCCTATAGTTGAAGTAAGCCTATAACTACCCGAAAGTTTTTCACGGTTGGTGCAGTGGCCGACGGGTTTGCTAGCCATCCTGTATTTCTGTAGAGAGCGGGGCTATGTGCTTATTAGCCCTACCCTGCTGGTTCGGTTTAACTCCCCCCCAGACTTTGGATCCCGCGCTTGGGTCCCACTTAGGTGGACTACTTCCACCAATCCCCCCCCTTTCCTTGATTCCCTTCTACACCCTTCACTCTCCCTACTGACCTTACCTTACCCTTTACCCCTGCGTGACTGTAGCTTGTAAATGGCACCCCTCAGATTCCTGACTTTGAATGTAAGAGGCCTTAACACCTTTGGTAAACGGAGCCTTCTATCTAGAACGTTACATTCTCATAAGGCCGATGTGGCCTTCCTCCAGGAAACACACCTGATAGGAGACTCTTCCCCGGGCCCATCACTCCGTGACTACCCTACTGTAAAGACTGCCTCTTACTCTAAGAAGGCTAGAGGCGTAGCTATTTTGATTAACAAAAGAGTAGCTTTTGAGTCTCTTCAAGAGATTAAAGATCCTCAAGCGAGGTACTTCATTTTGGTTTGCAACCTAGACCATGTCACCTACACCTTAGTATCCATATATTTGCCAAACACCCTCCAACCCAGATACCTAAAGAAAATATTACGTAAAGTAGAGCAGGTCAAGCAGGGCAGGGTGATCCTGGCAGGTGACCTGAACATGGTGTGGGAGGGTGGCCTTGATAGAAAGACAAAGTCATCTAAAAAGAGTTCCTCTAGTCCTGAGACAACAAGCCGTAGATTTCGGGAACTTATGTCTCAATTTAACTTCTTTGATGTATGGAGATCTCTACATCCTTTGGACAGAGACTTTACCCACTATTCTATACCCCATTCTACACACTCCAGACTCGATTATCTGTTTTGTCACCCAGACTCCCTTGACCTGATACTCTCCACGAGTATCCGTGCATGCCCATGGTCAGATCATGACATGGTTCTAATGGACCTGGAATCACAAAACACTACCAGACCGAGGCCTAATTGGAAGCTCCCCCACACTCTCCTGTCCGATATTCCCTTCAGGGAGGAACTTAGGAAAGAAATAAATTTTACCCTGCAAACCAATGACACCCCTGGGATCCGGGAAGATATAAAGTGGGGGGCCTTTAAGGCCACCACTAGAGGTCTCTTTATTCGAAAACAGGCCCACTTGAGGAAACAGGCTGGCCTCCCCTTATCCCAGGCTCACCATAAACTCAGGGGACTTGAATCACAAAGACGTACTACAACTAACACTAACATCGAGGAGGAGATTAGAGCTTTGAGGAGACACATATGTAACCTAGAATACATTAAGACCCAGAATAACCTACTTAAGCTGAAACAGCTATTTTACTCTAAGGGTAACAAAGCAGATACACTCTTAGCTAACAAATTAAGACATCGTACCAGTATCTCTCGTATTCACGAGATTAGGCAAGGCGCTCAGTCCTTCAAACTCCCATCATAAATAGGCCAGCAGTTTAGCGAATACTACTCAACTCTATATAATATCCAAAAAGATGCCACAGCCCAGCCAACTCCGTCAGAGGCTATAGGCCCTTTCCTACGCTCCTTAAAATTGCCTGTCTTAGATGAGGCCAACATTGACAGCATAGATAGCCCCATTACGCCTCAAGAGGTTAAATTCGTTATCAAGAACCTGAAATCCCTCAAGGCCCCCGGGCCTGATGGTTTTACTGCGATCTTCTATAAAACTTACCTACAGGAGATTGTTCCCATCCTGACCAGATTTTACAACCTGGCTATGGAGGAGGGTAAATTTCGAGGGGAGTTCCTCGAGGCCTCCATCATCACAATTCTTAAGCCCAATAAGGACCCAACCCTCTGTACTAGTTACAGGCCCATCTCTTTGATTAATACTGATACTAAAATATATTCGAAAATCCTGGCCAATAGACTCGCGAAACTTCTCCCTATACTTATCAATCCTGACCAGGTGGGGTTCGTACCAGGAAGAGAGGGACCCGATAATACGAGGCGACTCCTTAACATTCTTCTCGAAGCCAAAAGACTTAACAAACCGATAGCCGTGCTTTCACTCGACGCTGAGAAAGCGTTTGATCGGGTTCGGTGGGAATTTCTTTGGGAAGTACTGGCGACCTTCCGGTTTCCGACTCACATCATCCAAGCGGTGCGGGCCCTATACTCAGACCCCACGGCCTCCGTTAGGGGCCTGGGGTTTCATTCCTCTCCCTTCCCTATCTCAAATGGCACCCGGCAGGGTTGTCCCCTCTCGCCCATTCTATTCGCGCTGGCCATAGAACCCCTAGCAGCTGCCATTAGAGCCGATAGAGAAATATCTGGAGTTATCCTCCATGGCACAGTCCACAAAGTGGCTCTGTTCGCCGATGATACTACCATATTCTCTACAAACCCTTTAAGAGAGTTCCCTAAGGTATTATCTTTATTAGATGCCTTTAGTGGCCTATCTTTCTATAGACTGAACCAATCCAAATCAGAACTCTACATGCAAGGATTCCCAGAACATACCACCAACTACTTACGAGACAAATACAATTTTGTCATTAACAATGCATATGTCTCCCACTTGGGAGTAAAGCTGTCTAACTCCATTCCCAATCTAATAGCAGATAATTATAAGCCCCTCTTAACGGAACTTCTTGCGTTGACTAAGCAGTGGAACTACCAATGTATTTCCTGGCTAGGTCGGGTAACAGCCCTCAAAATGAGTTATCTCCCAAAACTAATCTATGTCATGCGATGCCTCCCTATAAGGGTACCTAGATCCCTTCTCACTCAGTTTCAGGGCGCATGTACCAAATACATTTGGCAGAATAAACCTCCACGAGTAGCTCATAAACTTCTGCAGTACCCCAGAATGCATGGAGGGGTGGCCTCCCCATCTGTATCCAGATACTATGAGGCTGCTATGCTTTCGCACATTACCCAATGGGGCGTAAAGGACTCCGATAGTAGATGGAGGTCGATAGAACAGGCCTCCCTACCTTTCAACCTCCCCCTGAGGGATTTAATCTGGACCCCCCCACACTGTCGAAGACCCTTAGGGATTGAAAATCAGATAATTCAGGAATGCCTCGCTATGTGGGAGCAACTGAGACATTATCCCCATGTGGCTCCCCATCCATCTCCCATCACTTCATTCACTGGCCTCCTATCTGGCCTCCCTGACTCGCACCCATCAGTATGGCTGAAACTTGGCGTTCTGAGAGTAGCAGACCTTTGGCCCTCGCACAAGTGTGATTCTTTTGTTTCCTTTGACCAAATAGGCGGTTCGTCGCCTCCTCCGCCCTTTATGCGTTTTGAATACGTACGGGTCCTCAGCTTTCTGTCTAGTTGGGGTTTCAAACCATCCCTCTCTCGGCCATTAACCATCTGGGAGGCCAGGTGGCAACAGGGTCTGAAGCTGGGAAAGCCGCTATCCTTCCATTACTCTATCATGGAGGGAGCAGCCCCCACAGACAAAGCATTGCACATCACTAAATGGGAACAGAAACTCGAGTTCACTGCCTCCGCCAAAGAATGGCACCGTACACTTCTTCTCACAAATAAAACTCTTCACTGTGTCACTATGCACGAGAACTATTTCAAATTGCTCACACAATGGTATTTTGTGCCTGCTAGATTAACTGCAATTTTCCCTGAGGCTTCTCCCATTTGTTGGAGGGGCTGTGGCATGGTAGGTGACATGACGCACACTTGGTGGTCCTGCCCCAAGCTGGGTCCCATCTGGAGCAAGTGCTTTTCACAGCTCTCGAACATGGGTATATCTCTCCCCAGAACCCCAGAAGCCGCCCTGCTTCATATAGGTACTAGCAGGCTCCCCAGGCACTACGCGCCATTATGTATTTACCTCCTTTCGGCCGTTAAGCTTAATATTGCCAGAGCTTGGAAGAGAACTAACCCCCCTTCTTGGTCTGACATTACCCAAACCATGGCCTATATCTACGCCATGGAAAAGACTATATATTACTCTAAAGGTAAAGTAGATTTATTTGAACTAATTTGGGCTGAATGGAAGAATAGGTTTGACACAACATGGCTCCCTAGCTTTGAGACTTAAGACAATATATCCTTCCTCAGTAGTCTTGGTGCACTTCCCACACCTATTCCACTTTGATAAAGTTCTTAGTAAGCCCATACCCTTCTTTCCAGGTCCTGTTCCCTTCTCCCCCCCCTGACCCCCCCCCCCCTTTCCCATGGATGATCCCCCTCCCTCCCAGCCCTCCCCCTCCCTCTACACTCACTTCAGATTTAAGTGAAGTATGTTTTTATGATCATTTCATGCACATTCTGTGCTTCTCTGTGTGTCAGTTATTTATGTTATGTCATTGAAATTGTACGCTTTAGCTGTACTAATGTTGTACTTGTTTATTATATTTGAAAACCCAATAAAGCTTTTCAAAAAAAAAAAAAAAAAAATCACATGTAAATGACCTTATACTAATATACAGAGGATAATTGAAGTCATATGTAAATGACCTTATAAGTCACATGTAAATGACCTTATACTCATATACAGAGGATAATTAAAGTCACATGTAAATGACCTTATACTCATATACAGAGGATAATTAAAGTCACATGTAAATGACCTTATACTCATATACAGAGGATAATTAAAGTCGCATGTAAATTACCTTATACTCATATATAGAGGATAATTAAAGTCACATGTAAATTACCTTATACTCATATACAGAGGATAATTAAAGTCACATGTAAATGACCTTATACTCATATACAGAGGATAATTAAAGTCACATGTAAATTATCTTATACTCATATACAGAGGATAATTAAAGTCACATGTAAATGACCTTATACTCATATACAGAGGATAATTAAAATCACATGTAAATGACCTTATACTAATATACAGAGGATAATTGAAGTCACATGTAAATGACCTTAAAAGTCACATGTAAATGACCTTATACTCATATACAGAGGATAATTAAAGTCACATGTAAATGACCTTATACTCATATACAGAGGATAATTAAAGTCACATGTAAATGACCTTATACTCATATACAGAGGATAATTAAAGTCGCATGTAAATTACCTTATACTCATATATAGAGGATAATTAAAGTCAGATGTAAATTTCCTTATACTCATATACAGAGGATAATTAAAGTCACATGTCAATTACCTTATACTCATATACAAAGGATAATTAAAGTCACATGTAAATGACCTTATACTCATATACAGAGGATAATTGAAGTCACATGTAAATGACCTTAAAAGTCACATGTAAATGACCTTATACTCATATACAGAGGATAATTAAAGTCACATGTCAATTACCTTATACTCATATACAAAGGATAATTAAAGTCACATGTAAATGACCTTATACTCATATACAGAGGATAATTAAAGTCACATGTAAATGGCGTTATATTCATATACAGAGAATAATTAAAGTCACATGTAAATGGCCTTATACTCATATACAGAGGATAATTAAAGTCACATGTAAATTATCTTATACTCATATACAGAGGATAATTAAAGTCACATGTAAATGACCTTATACTCATATACAGAGGATAATTAAAGTCACGTGTAAATGACCTTATACTCATATACAGAGTATAATTAAAGTCACATGTAAATGACCTTATACTCATATACAGAGGATAATTAAAGTCACATGTAAATGACCTTATACTCATATACAGAGGATAATTAAAGTCACATGTAAATTACCTTATACTCATATACAGAGGATAATTCAAATCACATGTAAATTACCTTATACTCATATACAGAGGATAATTAAAGAAACATGTAAATTACCTTATACTCATATACGGAGGATTATTAAAGAAACATGTAAATTACCTTATACTCATATACAGAGGATAATTCAAATCACATGTAAATTACCTTATACTCATATACAGAGGATAATTCAAATCACATGTAAATTACCTTATACTCATATACAGAGGATAATTAAAGGAACACTAAAGTCAAAATGTAACTTTTGTTATTCGGATAGATACTTTACAGTTAAAGGGATAGCAAAGTAAAAATTAAACTTGCGTGATAGAGCCGGTCATTTTAATACATTTTTAAATTCACTTCTATTATCTTACTATCTCTTGTTGAAAAAGAATATACACATCCTACACTAGTGGGAGCTGCTGCTAATTGGTGCCTGCACACATTTGTCTCTTGTGATTGGCTAAATAGATGTGTTCAGCTAGCTGCCAGTAGTGCAATGCTGCTCCTTAAGCAAAGGATTACAAGAGAATGAAGCAAATTTGATAATAGCAGTAAATTGGAAAGATGTTTAAAATTGTATGTTCTATCCAAATCAAGAAAGAACATTTTGGGGTTTCCTCTCCCTTTAATTTCCATTATAACATTTTGATTTTTTTATATGCACACCTCCTACTGAGCATGTGCAAAAGTTCACGTCTGATACGTATATAAGTCTGTGATTGGCTGAAGGCTGTCACATGATACAGAGGGCCAGCAAATTGAAGTAAATTTTGAAATTTGTCAGAAATAAAAATCTACTTATCACTAAACAGATTAAGTGCTATTGTATTGTCTGTTTTTTATTATGCATTTGTTGATTATGCAATTCTTAAGGGTGCGTTAAGTACGTCTATATTCACTCAGTTTATTCAAAAATGTTTTTAAAAAAAAGTCTTAATAAAATGCTGAAGATTCCATAACAATAACATGCACGGTGTAAGGGCTAAATCCTAGTGATGCCTCTATGGTCATTTTTAGGAATCGTCACAAAGTTCCTAAACAGAAATTGCAAAAGATCACAAAGTCTCTCCCTGATCAGACTTATCTGACTCTGTCTACTAAAGATAGTGCGGGGCAAATTCATAGCCCGTAACCTAACTAAAGGATAAAGGGACACTGAACCCAATTTTTTTTCTTTCATGATTCAGATAGAGCAGCAATTTTAAACAACTTTCTAATTTACTCCTATTATCAATTTTTCTTTGTTCTCTTGGTATCTTTATTTGAAAAAGCAGGAATGTAAGTTTAGGAGCCGGCTTATTTTTGGTTCCATATCCTGAATAGCGCTTGCTGATTGGTTATTACATTAAGCCACCGATCAGAAAGCCCTACCCAGGTGCTGAACCTAAAATGGGCCGGCTCCTAAGCTTTACATTCCTACCTTTCAAATAAAGATACCAAGAGAACAAAGAAATATTGATAATAGGAGTAAATTAGAAAGTTGCTTAAAATTGCTGCTTTATCTGAATCATGAAAGAAGAAAAAAATATGGGTTTAATGTCCCTTTAATGCCCTAAGGAGTGAGTGCCGAGGTTGCTTGTTTTATTACAATGTTGCAGTAGGAGCTGGGAGGAGTTTGTACTTACCATATGGGATCGATTTATCAAGCTACAGCGGACAGGGGCGTACATATGTGCTCCTATCTGCCGCAGCTCGCCTCTGGCAGATTGAATTCCGCTGAATTCAGCATTGCACAAGAACTATTTTGTGCTCTTGTGCAACGCCGCCCCCTGCCCGCGCACAGCCAATCACACGCAGGCAGGAGCTGTCAATCTCCGCGGTCGGACGAGACCGGGGAGATTGAAATTCTCCACCTAAGAGGGGGAAAAGAGTTAGGGAAGCAGCGGTCTGATGAGCGCTGCTTGATAAATACTGACTGCAGGTTCTCTTGTGTCTGATGAGCGCTGCTTGATAAATACTGACTGCAGGTTCTCTTGTGTCTGATGAGCGCTGCTTGATAAATACTGACTGCAGGTTCCATTGTGTCTGATGAGCGCTGCTTGATAAATACTGACTGCAGGTTCTCTTGTGTCTGATGAGCGCTGCTTGATAAATACTGACTGCAGGTTCTCTTGTGTCTGATGAGCGCTGCTTGATAAATACTGACTGCAGGTTCTCTTGTGTCTGATGAGCGTTGCTTGATAAATACTGACTGCAGGTTCTCTTGTGTCTGATGAGCGCTGCTTGATAAATACTGACTGCAGGTTCTCTTGTGTCTGATGAGCGCTGCTTGATAAATACTGACTGCAGGTTCTCTTGTGTCTGATGAGCGCTGCTTGATAAATACTGACTGCAGGTTCTCTTGTGTCTGATGAGCGCTGCTTGATAAATACTGACTGCAGGTTCTCTTGTGTCTGATGAGCGTTGCTTGATAAATACTGACTGCAGGTTCTCTTGTGTCTGATGAGCGCTGCTTGATAAATACTGACTGCAGGTTCTCTTGTGTCTGATGAGCGCTGCTTGATAAATACTGACTGCAGGTTCTCTTGTGTCTGATGAGCGCTGCTTGATAAATACTGACTGCAGGTTCTCTTGTGTCTGATGAACGCTGCTTGATAAATACTGACTGCAGGTTCTCTTGTGTCTGATGAGCGCTGCTTGATAAATACTGACTGCAGGTTCTCTTGTGTCTGATGAGCGCTGCTTGATAAATACTGACTGCAGGTTCTCTTGTGTCTGATGAGCGCTGCTTGATAAATACTGACTGCAGGTTCTCTTGTGTCTGATGAGCGCTGCTTGATAAATACTGACTGCAGGTTCTCTATAGTCTCATGAGCACTGCTTGATAAATACTGACTGCAGGTTCTCTTGTGTCTGATGAGCGCTGCTTGATAAATACTGACTGCAGGTTCTCTTGTGTCTGATGAGCGTTGCTTGATAAATACTGACTGCAGGTTCTCTTGTGTCTCATGAGCGCTGCTTGATAAATACTGACTGCAGGTTCTCTTGTGTCTGATGAGCACTGCTTGATAAATACTGACTGCAGGTTCTCTTGTGTCTGATGAGCGCTGCTTGATAAATACTGACTGCAGGTTCTCTTGTGTCTGATGAGCGTTTCTTGATAAATACTGACTGCAGGTTCTCTTGTGTCTGATGAGCGCTGCTTGATAAATACTGACTGCAGGTTCTCTTGTGTCTGATGAGCGCTGCTTGATAAATACTGACTGCAGGTTCTCTTGTGTCTGATGAGCTCTGCTTGATAAATACTGACTGCAGGTTCTCTTGTGTCTGATGAGCGCTGCTTGATAAATACTGACTGCAAGTTCTCTTGAGTCTGATGAGCGCTGCTTGATAAATACTGACTGCAGGTTCTCTTGTGTCTGATGAGCGCTGCTTGATAAATACTGACTGCAGGTTCTCTTGTGTCTGATGAGCGCTGCTTGATAAATACTGACTGCAGGTTCTCTTGTGTCTGATGAGCACTGCTTGATAAATACTGACTGCAGGTTCTCTTGTGTCTGATGAGCGCTGCTTGATAAATACTGACTGCAGGTTCTCTTGTGTCTGATGAGCGCTGCTTGATAAATACTGACTGCAGGTTCTCTTGTGTCTGATGAGCGCTGCTTGATAAATACTGACTGCAGGTTCTCTTGTGTCTGATGAGCGCTGCTTGATAAATACTGACTGCAGGTTCTCTTGTGTCTGATGAGCGCTGCTTGATAAATACTGACTGCAGGTTCTCTTGTGTCTGATGAACGCTGCTTGATAAATACTGACTGCAGGTTCTCTTGTGTCTGATGAGCGCTGCTTGATAAATACTGACTGCAGGTTCTCTTGTGAGAACCTGCAGTCATAGGCAGGCGAAGCCTTTGATAAATTGACCCCTATATAATTGTTGCACAGGGAATCAACTTCCTCTTTGCTGCTGTGGATTCCTTGGAAGTTTTTCCCTCCCTTTATTATTATTATTATTATTATTATTATTATTAAGGTTTGTAAGGCGGAAATCGTTTTTATCTGGGTTCTCATTTTTAGGCTCAGTAGGTGTCCAAGTCAAGAAGAGGATTACTCAAATTACTTCTTTAAAGGGACATTAAACACTAAATAAATGCTTGATAGAATGAAGCATTCAAAGAAAAGATTAGTCAGTGAATAACATGTAGATGTATTTTATACAGTTTCATTAGTTGTTTAAATATTGACAAAATATGTGAAAAGTGTCTATAAAACAATGTGAGCTGCCATGTTGTAACTTAGGTTACCTTCTCTGCTGTGGCCAATTAGAGACAGTTATAAATAGGTCACTAGAGTGTGCAGCCAATGGCTGTGTGGGATATAACAGTGTTCTGCACTGCCATTTCTAACAGGAACTGAAAAGCTAACAATTTCAGAATGGAATTACAGGAAAAGGGGACAAAATAATTCATGAACGAATATTGTAGAGGTTTTTTTATATATACAGTTTATATTACCATATAAATGTGTTTAATGTGCTTTAAGTACAAGGACGCTAATTTGGGCTCCTCAGGTTTTGAACAGGTTGAACAAATCGTTGATCCTGGACCTACTGGTTTGGAGTTCACCTGTTTTGCACCCCAGCTTAAGCGGGTGATCAGAACCATAGCTGTAGGCTGTAAAGGGGGTTTGTGTGACGGTCATTGCAGTCAGGGTGACGTCCCCAGCTCGCAGCTTGGGGGGTACTCTGACTGGTGTACGGTGGGCTGAGAACTCCCTATGTCATCATCTTGCATTGTAGCTGAACTCCACCTTCTGTCTGTAGCGTTGGGCCTTGTCCCCTTCTTTGCAGAGGTTCTATATACTTAGGCCCCGATTGCCGTCACCTGTGTGATTATTTATTAATTGCGGGTCCCATTGCTGGTTAATAAATACAACTCACAAGTCTTTCATCCACCTCTTGTGTTGTGTGTTTATTTCTATGTTAAGTTATTCTTAGTTATTAAAGTTAAAGGGACATTGTACACTAGATTTTTCTTTGCATACATGTTTTGTAGATGATACATTTATATAGCCATCTGGGAGTGTTTTTGTATAGTTTTGCTCATTTTTAAAATAACATTGTGCTAATTTTCAGACACTTAAACACGCCCCAAAGTTTTAGATGCATACTGAAGTCTACAGATTCCTGTTTATGTAATGGGTCTTTTCTTATGCAGGGGAAGGGGGATTTTCTGCCCTTTTTGCTTTCTCAGCCCCGTTCAGTGGGTGTCCCAGCCTAACTTCATCAGCAGTGTTAAACTGGGAGCGTCTAAGTAAATTTTAAAAAGGTTTTATACTTGATTTTTATATCAGTATCTGTGTATATTATTCTTTATAGTAGTGTCTATAACAGTTATTTGAAGATTGGTGTACACTGTTCCTTAGTTATTATTTATTATGTAGAGTCAGTCACTCAGGATGATAGTGCATTTAATCCCTTATGCCTTAAGGCAGGGGATGTTTTTGACTGCCGGGTGTTTCCTGAAATCACCAACATGGGATTCGCGTTTATATAAGAGGATGAACAATGTCACAACTTTATACAATCTCATGTGAAATACATGTTTGTAATAAAGCTCTGTAGTTTTCTTTAAATGTGTTCTTAAAATATAATCTTTTTCCAAACCCCCTCATGGGTGTCTACCTGTGTAGTTGTTGGGTCCGAGTACTAGCTGATGCGCATGCGTGTGTTTGGCTAGCGACGTCGCTCTCAGCGGTACATCGGCCGCAAAGGTACAGAATAATTTCTCGTTGCAGAAGGCTGGAAGTGTTTTGGTGTGGAGGAGTTGCTGCACACAATAAGTATATCGCTCCGGTTAAAATCAACCCCCTGGGCTGACGAGCTAGGAGTGAATAAAAACATAACATTTTTAAGATTATGGCCGGCATTTATCATCTACCGGACGGACAGAGTGCGCACGAACTTGTCGCCCCAGGACTGCAAAATGCTTGCGCTATGTCAGCCCAATATCGCGCGAGTCGGGGTTGTCAATCACGCCGGGGGACATACTCATGGTGATTTAATACGCCAGTTAATAGCTGGTGTTCTTGTTAGGAAGTTGTTGAAAATCAGGGAGGTAAGGTCAGGAGCGTGCACGTGTCTATTATAGCACTATATGGCAGCAGTTTTGCAAGAATGTTATACCTTACACGATCTCTAAATGGCAGCACTTTTTCCAGCCATGAAGTGCTTTAGACATGTGCAAACTTCCTACCTAGGCATCTCCTAAACAAAGGATACCATGAGAATGAAGCAAATTGGATGACACAAGGCAAAACTTGTATGTAAAACTGTATGCTCTATCTGAAAGAATGTTATGAATTTCATATCCCTTTAATTACTTAAAAATGTATTGCTTAGAGGAGAGAAGGGAAAGAGGTGATAGGGAAAAACCTTTTAAGTCTATTAAGAGATTTAAAGGGACAGTAAAAGTAAAAATTAATGGTACTGAATGTAAAAAAAAGCAAAAACAAATGTTTGTCAGATTTAACCCCCAAAGCTCTATTTATCTTGGGTTCCTCGACAGCCTCTTCTGATCCTGTCTTTTTTTACAAAAGCTTGTCACGGGGCGCTGTCTAATCACAGTGCGCCAGATTGCGCCATTGAATTAAATGTGCGTGCTCCGGCACTGGGTAAAACTTAGGCACAGGAGTGCGCTACATTTAGTTCAATGCCGCGATTGGGTGCTCTTGAAGAAAAAAAACAGAATCAGAAGAAGCCACAGAATTACGAATCAATTTTTTTTTTTTTCCTGATTGGCTTAATGATGAAATGTGACTCCTGACGTGACAGACAGTGGGCAGATGCTTCATGCAGCGCCCTCTAAGTTATTGCGCTTTTGAGGGAGGCTGAGCTGGTCACTGCCTCTCTCCATGTATTTGCAGCTATGGTCAGAAATTTTACATTTTTATTTTACTTTAACATAATTTTTCTTTTAATGACAGGTGAGGTTCTGCCTCTCCTGACTCCACGTCCCTACAGTGCGATGTGCACACTTTCCGAGGCAGCAGCTCCTACTGAGCATGGGAAAGTGCTCAGATCCTCAATGCGCATATAAGTTTTCTGAATAAATGACTGATAGTATCATTTCAAAACTGCTATATATTGCTCCAGGCACGTGCATGCTCCTAAGCCTACCTGCGTTTCACCAAAGGATAACGAGCAAAACAAATTTGATAATAGAAATTGGAAAGTTTTTAAAAATTGTACACTATCAAAATCATGAGAAAACAATATTGTTTTTTTTTTTGTCTATTTAGTATGTGTCCTTGCCACTTCTATTGAAAGTATATTACATGAATTACACACGCTTTGTAGAGAAGTACTTATGTAACTTAACGGTCAGCCAGTCACAAAAATAGTGACAATAGGAGTATTACAGATAATAGCCAGATAAATTGGATTTGGATCTGAGTAATAAGAATAAAGAGATGTTACTATTCATGAGATAATAGCACCATCTAGTGCCTAACTTTATGTACTGCAGCTCCAATCGAAAAGCATAACAAACATTTGATTGTTATCTGATAGGCATTGCAAATATTTATGCCTAAAAAAAGTTTGTAGTTATTATGAAAATTCCATATTTTATTATTAAGCAGTTTTTTGTGTGTTTTTTTTTTTTGGATTGTTTAAATAAATAAATCATAGAAGGTTCTTCATAGTGCAACCTGTCAATAATATGCCAAATAAAGAAGATGTGAAACCATTCAGGTTTAGGAGGACCTAGTTAAGTGCAATATTAGCCAACCGGATCCTCAGAGTTGTCCGGCAAACTCTCCTCATGCACTAGGATCAGCTCCAGACTTTTCATGCAGAGGAAGACAGGACTGCTCTATAAAATTGTGTTTTTATTCCCATAGATAATTTTATGGATCCTACTGTATATCCTTTTTGTCGGGTAGTTTTTAGAGATCCTTTGGATAATGCTAATGGAATGGCCCAAAACTGGAAGGGGATGGGTTTCTGATTGTGTTTTTAATTGGTTCATTTTATGTACATATTGCAACTTTTTTTTAATATTGTATCAAAGCCTGAAGAAATAGTTCTATACAGAGAAACACGTTGCTTTGTAATATTCATGTGTTTACATTGAATACATTTTATATAAACATTTGATATGCTACTATATATATGTTTATCTTTTGCTGTTATAAGCAGAGCTATCTTCTGTTTTAGGTCTAGTTTATGAGTGGAGCGCAGTTTATCGCTCCGGCTTGCACTTTAATTTTGCTAGATGGAGGCTTTTTGCTTGCGGTGGGTAGCACGTGTATTACAAGTTGAAATTAAAAAGTTTTCGTTCATGCGTTAATTTGACATAAACAAAAGATAAATAAACACATAGTAGCACTGTGTATATAAAATGTATTCAATGTAACACATGAATATTACAAAGCGACGCGTTTCTCAGAATATTACTGTTTCTTCAGGCTTTGATACAATAAAAAAAAAAGTTCAATATGTTCATAAAATGAACTAATAAAAAACACTATCGTAAGCGTATTATTGGTGTAGACTCTATAACTGTGTATAACTCCTGTAAAAGGGGTTAAACACATAGTTAAAGTGATGGCTTTTTACACCCTTTTTGGGGGGGTTCTAAAATGATTCTGAATATTTTTTATTTTTTCTTCTTTCCTACATCGTATTCTCCTGCCAGCCCCTAAAGAAACCCTACTGGCTTTTCCTGCAGAATCACTGCACAACCTTTAAATCAGCTGAAATAATAATTGCCAAGTCTATCTCCCATACTGTTGCTCTCAGCATTATACTTCTCATGTGCTCCTCACTGTACAGCAAGCAACAGCTGTTGTTTTAAATGCACTGCTCTTAGTTATACATAGACTGCACATGCTGCCACTCTAGGGGGTAAACTTTAGCTTGTTCATTTGTCTGCTCAACAAGGTTTTTAACTTATTACTAATTTAACATGCCCTCTACCCCAGCAGAAATGCCAATGATGATGCAGATCTTAATGCTGTGTGCAAAAAAATCATATGTTTCTGATGCAAATTATAAATGTCACTAATAACACAACATGCCCCATGAATGATTCCTGAAGCACCCTACTAGTAACTTTCATTAAAAATGACATTCACACCTTGTGTCTGGAACAGGATTAAGCTGTATAAATTAGATGTGATAAACATATCCTTGTAGAAGTGAAATTTAATTCCAGTAAAAGTTTCACATGAGAAGAGCCAGGGGCCACAGCATGTTGTTGAATGACAACTCTACCCAACAATACAGTAAACTGGGTATTAAAGCATCCGTGGCAAATATATTATCTTCATTAAATTGCTACAGTCACTGGTATCCCTCTTTGGAGCCTATTCATCGGAAGAATGACAGACGTTCCTTCAGCCACTCCTCAGTCAGATCACTGGTGTTTCTGATCTCAAAGACCTGGTCAGAGAGTTAAAAAGAATATGATATGGTCACATATGAGAATCTTCCTTCCATTAAAAAAATGTAGTTGAAAATGTTTAATTATCAAATTTGAGATTAAAGGGATATAAAACCCAAAAATATTCTTTTGGGATTCAGACAGAGAATACCATTTTTAAAAAGTTTTCTATTTACTTCTATCATCAAATTTGCTTCGTTCCTATTATATTCTGTGTTGAAGAGATACCTAGATAGGCATCTGGAGCACTAAATGGCAGGAAGTAGCGCTGCCATCTAGAGTTCTTGCAAATAGAAAACATTCATATAAAACTGCTGCCATATAGTGCTCCAGAAATGGGCCTGCTATCCCTGATTTTCAACAAAAGATACCAAGAGAATAAAGACAATTTGATAATAGAAGTAAATTGGAATGTTGTTTAAAATCGCATGCTCTATCTGAATCATAAAAGAAAAAAAATGGGTTTCATATCCCTTTAATCTAAGTGTAACAGACAATGCTAAGCCAACTTGATTGAGCAGCCTAAGAATAATATTCCATCATAAAGTTCATTATTAAACCTCATCCTAAATCGGCCCTGTCCACACAATGACACTTATGGATGTTTTAATGACATTCCTTCCAGAACAGGGTTTTTCTGATTCTAGATCTGTAGTTGATATATTAATCAAATCATTTTTTGTTAAATTATTGTCAAAGGATAAAAGAAAGTATCATGAATCAGTGAATGAGTCTGCTCTCAATGTGATGAGCAGGCACCTGGAAATACTCAAACTAATTTAAAGTCTTCTATGGAGTCAGTTTTGGCATCAGGATATCCTATCTTTGGCAAACAAAACATATTTCTCTATATACTATATACTCTAATTGTTGGGAAATATTATCCAATGTTGAAATAGAAAAATGATTACACAGGTGCTCAGATGTAGATGATACCAAGCACATAAAGTGAAATTAAACCTTTCATTTACGTCTTAAATTGTTGTGGCATTTCTATAGCCACTATTTGCAGACAAGATGTTAGGACGAATGTGAAAAAGAAGGAAATCTATCCTTCTGCGTCAATCCCTGTATAATAGATTAAGAACAATGATATTTATGATTTTGCTGTCTGTAGTCATCATATGGGAAAGGTGTTATTTTTTAATAATTTTAAAAAATTAGTATTTATTTTAATACATTTTCAGGTATTGTAGGGTCTGGAAGTAGGGATGGGTGAATGTGTAAATTTCCGAATTCGAATGTTAGAACGAATGTTATTACCGAAATTCGAATTACAAATCCAAATGTTGATACGAACGAATATTCTTAAAAATTCTATAATCGTATGCTATTTACAGTTTTCGAATGTCACTTTCGAATTTGAATGTTTATATTTCGAAAGTTTATATTTCGAATTTAACATTCTATTTAACAAATACTATTCAGAAGTTCAATAGTTCATGTGGTAGGGAATCTATTAAATTGATACGTAATAGATACAAATATATCAATTTGAATGTTTCTATTTCGATCGAATATTGCATAATTCGAATATTACATTTAAAGAAAGCATTAGAAATACTATTACAAATATAAATTCAAATTTTTCTAAACAAATATTTTCGAATGTAATCGTAAAATTTGAAACCGAACATTCGAAAATTGAATGTTAGAATGTTATGTAAACATTCGAAATTCGATAAGAACGAACGAATGTGTTAAAATTTGTTTCATTTTTCGAATGTTGCAAAACATTCACCCATCCCTACCTGGAAGTTTAAAGGGACATAAAAAGCTAATTTTTTTCTTTCATCATGTATATAGAATATATGATTTTAAACAACTTTTCAGTTTACTTCCATTATCAGATTTGCTTTGTTCTCTTGGTATCCTTTGATGAAGAAGCAGCAATGAACTACTGGGAGCTTGCTGAACACATTCTTTGAACCAATGAAACAAGACATTTATGGGCAGCCGCCAATCAGCTAGCTCCCAGTAATGCATTGATGCTCCAGAATCTATATAGGTATGCTTTTCGACTAAGGATACCAAGAGAATGAAAAAAATAGATAATAGAAGTAAACTGTAAAGTTGTTTAAAATCACATATTCTGACTGAATTATGTAAGAAAAATATTGTGTTTCATGTCCCTTTAAAGGGACAGTCTACACCTTAGTCATCTTAAAGACTTACTTAAGATTAAGCTGCAAATATCCTCCTGCACCCCTTCTATATCATGCAGCAGGAATGGTAAAACAGTTATTTTGAAATGAATATTGTTTCTGGACAGTTTTAAATGGCTGCCAAGCTCCACCCACTGATGACATCACAATTTGGGCTGCATATTGCTTCCAATCACAAAAGGCTCACTAGTTGGATTCAACAGACTGTCAATACTGTTCAGCAGCGTGCCTAGCTGCAGCCCAGATTGTGATGTCATCAGTGGGCGGAGCTTGTCAGTCATTTCAAAGTAGCCAGAAACAATATTCATTTTAAAATAACTTTTTTACCATTCCTGCTGCATGATATAGAAAAGAGATACATGATATAGAAAGAGGTGCAGGAGGATATTTGCAGCTTAATCTAAGGTAGGACTTTAAGATGACTAAGCTGTAGACTGTCCCTTTAAGGTAAATATATATTTGTGCAGCCATAGTGACGCTTTACCTTGGTAAGTTCTGCCGTTTGTACCAGACGGTTCTTGCTCCCTGCATACATCATTTGCTGCTCCGGTTTACATCCTGCGTCAAAAAAGGAAGATCAGTATGTCTTGCTATATGTGTGTACGAGTGTTTGTGTCATATCAGCGGTTTAGCAAGAAAGGTGCGTGATGTCCCTGCTTCCCAGTTGGATGTAATTAGGCCTTCACTGTAGTAACCTTTGTATAGCCCCTGTTTGCAGTGTTTGTCTAAGTTTATGGTTCTAAATTCTAAAAAATCTGTTTATACGGTTTTACCTTGTTTGCTTTTATGCATCTACTATTTAATTTGTACTGTATTTTATGTGCTCACTGCTTACACGCTACTTCCCTCCAGGACCAGACTGGCCAGGGAAATTTCTGAAAACTGGCCTGGCCCCAGTATCTGCTCCCCCCCCCCCGGCCCAGTCCCAGCATCTGCCCCCTCCCCAGCTACCTTCAGGATTCCAGGATCGGTGCTGCCTTGAATAGATGCCCTATGCTGCGCACAAGGCTTGCTCTATGTCCTGGCTGGGATGCTCCAGGATGTGGCTTTGTGACGCCGGCGGGCCATTCTGGCACTGCTTCCCTACTTTGTTATTCGTGATATTGGTGGTTTCTCCCCAATGCTGCTGTGCTGTATCAGAGTTCCAGAGTTTTTACAACCTTCACCTACTACAAATTCTTTCCTAATCTGCACATCAGGTACTTACTAAACTATGTGTCATGGTTTCCTAGTGACGGTGTCATAGTCTCCTGACAGTGGATTGGGTAGGGTTGTCTTTGTTATTGAATCATTTTTCAATGCCGTCGGTTTTGGCTATGTCTTTTCTGCTGTGTTACAGTAATGATGCATGTTTTTGTTGTGCTCAGCCCTATTGAAAAACATTAAAGGCTTCTATCTTTGCCCAGTTGATAACTTTCTTCTGGTTGTGCTCCGATCTTCTGCTACTGAATTTTGCTATGGGTTTTTTACTTCTCCTTTTCCTGCTGCCTTGTACCTACTTGATTGGACGTTACTGACCTTAGCCTGTTCTTGTTATTTTACTGATTTTGTACCTTCTCTGCCGATATTTTTGTACCGACTTTGCCTGCCTCTGACCAATCTTCAGTTTTGCCCTTTCTACTTAAGAACCTTGTAAGACCCTTACTAGTCTCGTCCTGGGCTTTACCTTGTGCGTTAGGGACGTAGGTTTACAATTCACTACTCATAAACATTCTGTTACACTTACTTAGCCATCTGCACAAGTAATTTTTTTTTTACCTCTGCTGAAAGGCAAGTCATTGGTTTGGGTCCTTCCACTCTTTAAAAAAAGATGATCCAATACAGATCCAAAGCTTTTCTATAAACTTTAAAAACCATTTTCTATAAACCAGGATTAGCTGCAGCCGTTAAAACAAGTCTATTGGATCTACAATAAGGAAATCAGTCCGCAGCAAATTATGCTATTGAGTTTAAAACTATTATAGCAGAGTCCAGCTGGGGTACTGTAGTTTTAAAGGACACCGTCCAAAAAGATCTAAATGACAAGTTCATATATGAGTTGGTTGACAGAGACATCCCTGATACATTGGAATGCTTCATAGACTTTTGCATATAATTGGTCATTTTATTATTTGAAGGGAGCTGCCCTAGACACTAAACTTGACCTCAGACAGATGTAAAACGTTATCAGGATATGTGAAGGGGATGAATGAAAAATGGCTTTCAATACACCCTTAGGGCATGATGAGTACTTTGTCATAACCTTTGAACTCTGTAATGGCCCAGCCGTTTTCTAGAATTTCATAAATGAACCCTTCAGAGGTTTCTCATAGTGTATTTAGACGATATTTTAATATTTAAAAAGAAAAAAAAGAGGCAGAGCATCACCAACAGATAATAAACATTCTTCATCACTTAAAGGGACACTGAACCCAAATTTTTTCTTTCGTGACTCAGATAGAGCATGCAATTTTAAGCAACTTTCTAATTTAATCCTATTATCAATTTTTCTTTGTTCTCTTGCTATCTTTATTTGAAAAAGAAGGCATCTAAGCTTTTTTTTTTTGGTTCAGCCACTGGACAGCACTTTTTTATTGGTTGATGAATTTATCTACCAATCAGCAAAGACAACCCAGGTTGTTTACCAAAAATGGGCCGGCATCTAAACTTATATTCTTGCATTTCAAATAAAGATACCAAGAGAATGAAGACAATTTGATAATAGGAGGAGTAAATTAGAAAGTTGCTTAAAATTTCATGTTCTATCTGAATCACGAAAGAAAAAATTTGGGTTCAGTGTCCCTTTAAAGGGACATGAAACCCAACAAATGTTTTAAATAGACAATGCAATTTTAACCCCTTAATGACCGCAGCACTTTTCCATTTTCTGTCCGTTTGGGACCAAGGCTATTTTTACATTTTTGCGGTGTTTGTGTTTAGCTGTAATTTTCCTCTTACTCATTTACTGTACCCACACATATTATATACCGTTTTTCTCGCCATTAAATGGACTTTCAAAAGATACCATTATTTTCATCATATCTTATAATTTACTATAATTTTTTTAATAAAATATTAGGAAAAAATGGAAAAAAAACCACACCTTTTCTAACTTTGACCCCCAAAATCTGTTACACATCTACAACCACCAAAAAACACCCATGGTAAATAGTTTCTAAATTTTGTCCTGAGTTTAGAAATACCCAATGTTTACATGTTCTTTGCTTTTTTGTAAGTTATAGGGCCATAAATACAAGTAGCACTTTGCTATTTCCAAACCACTTTTTTTCAAAATTAGCGCTAGTTACATTGGGACACTAATATCTTTCAGGAATACCTGAATATCCCTTGACATGTATATATTTTTTTTTAGAAGACATCCCAAAGTATTGATGTAGGCCCATTTTGGTATATTTCATGCCACTATTTCACCGCCAAATGCGATCAAATAAAAAAAATTGTTCACTTTTTCACAAATTTTTTCACAAACTTTAGGTTTCTCACTGAAATTATTTACAAACAACTTAAGCAATTATAGAATAAACTAGTCCTAAAGCCCGTTCACACGGGCCATTTTTTGCAGTACAGTGGTCCCACCCCTGGCGTTCTCTCCCTCCCACTCTCTTTTGCTTTCTCTCTCTCCCCCCTCTCTTTTGCACTCTCTCCCCCTATCTCTCTCTCGCTCCCCTCTCTCTCGCTCCCCTCTCTCTCTCCCCCCTCTCTCTCCCCCCTCTCTCTCTCCTCTCTCTCTCCCCTCTCTCTCTCTCTCCCCTCTCTCTATCTCACCCCTCTCTCTATCTCACCCCTCTCTCTCTCTCTCTCTCTCTCCTCTATTTCTCTCTCTCCCCCCTCTCTCTCTCTCGCCTCCTCTCTCTCTCGCCTCTCTCTTTCTCTCTCCCCTCTCTCTGTCTCTCTCCTCTCTCTCTCTCCCCTCTATCTCTCTCTCTCTCCCCCCTCTCTCGCCTCTCTCTTTCTCTCTCCCCTCTCTCTGTCTCTCTCCTCTCTCTCTCTCCCCCCTCTCTCTCTCTCCCCCCTCTCTCTCCCCCCCCTCTCTCTCTCTCCCCCCTCTCTCTCTCTCCCCCCTCTCTCTCCCCCCTCTCTCTCTCTCCCCTCTCTCTCTCACCTCTCTCTCTCTCCCCTCTCTCTCTCCCTGTCTCTCTCCTCTCTCTCTCTCCCCTCTATATCTCTCTCCCCCCTCCCCCCTCTCTCTCTCTCCCCTCTATATCTCTCTCCCCCCCTCCCCCCTCTCTCTCTCTCCCCTCTCTCTCTCCCCTCTATCTCTCTCTCCCCCCTCCCCCCTCTCTCTCTCTCCCCTCTCTCTCTCTCCCCTCTCTCTCTCTCCTCTTTCTCCCCCTCTCTCTCCTCTCTCTCTCCCCCCTCTGTCTCTCCTCTCTCTCTTGCCCCTCTATCTCTCCCCCCCTCTCTCTCTCCCCCCTCTCTCTATCTCTCTCCCCTCTCTCTCCCCCCTCCCCCCCCTCTCTCTCTCTCTCTCTCTCCCCTCTCTCTCCCCCTCTCTCTCCCCTCTCTCTCTCTCTCTCTCTCTTTCCCCTCTGTCTCTCTCACTCCCCTCTCTCTCTATCTCCCCCCTCTCTCTTTTTCTGTCCACATCTCCCCTCTTTCTCTCTCCCCTCTCTCTCTATCTCTCTCCCTCTGTCTCTCTCTCCCTCTCCCCCCCCTCTCTCTCTCTCTCTCTCCCTCTCCCCCCCCTCTCTCTCTCTCTCTCCCTCTCCCCCCCCTCTCTCTCTCCCCCTCTCTCTCTCCTCTCTCTCTCTCTCCTCTCTCTCTCCCCCCTCTCTCCACATCTCCCCCCTCTCCCCACATCTTCCCCCCTCTCTCCACATCTCCCCCCTCTCTCCACATCTCCCCCCTCTCTCCACATCTCCCCACATCTCCCCCCTCACTCCACATCTCCCCCCTCACTCCACATCTCCCCCCTCACTCCACATCTCCCCCCTCTCCCCACATCTCTCCACATCTCCCCACATCTCTCCACATCTCTCCCCTCTCTCCACATCTCCCCCTCTCTCCACATCTCCCCTCTTTCTCCACATCTCCCCACATCTCTCCCCTCTCTCCACACCTCCCCCCTCTCTCCACATCTCCCCCCTCTCCCCACATCTCCGCACATCTCTCCCTTCTCTCCACATCTTCCCCCTCACTCCACATCTCCCCCCCTCTCCCCACATCTCTCCACCCTCTCTTGAGCTGTTTGAGCTCTCTCCACGGGCCTTCACGCTAGGCTCCGCCCCCTTCACGGACCTTCGCGTTAGGCTCCGCCCCCTTCACGCTCGGCCACGCCCACTTCTGCTCGGCGCAGTCGGCAGAACAGTTAGGGACTTAGGCCAGGTGTGTTTGTCCTCGTGCTGTCTCTACTGCGCATGACAGCTTCGGACAAACACACTTGGCCTTTTATAGTATAGGATGGTTGTAAATGCTTCTCTGGGATCCCCTTTGTTCAGAAATAGCAGACATATATGGCTTTGGCTTTGCTTTTTGGTAATTAGAAGGCTGCTAAATGCCACTGCGCACAATACGTGTATTATGCCCAGCATTTAAGGGGTTAATTAGGGAGCATGTAGGGAGCTTCTAGGGTTAATTTTAGCTTTAGTGTAGTGTAGTAGACAACCCCAAGTATTGATCTAGGCCCATTTTGGTATATTTCATGCCACCATTTCACCGCCAAATGCGATCAAAGTAAAAAAAACGTTAATTTTTTCACAATTTTAGGTTTCTCACTGAAATTATTTACAAACAGCTTGTGCAATTATGGCACAAATGGTTGTAAATGCTTCTCTGGGATGCCCTTTGTTCAGAAATAGCAGACATATATGACTTTGGCGTTGCTTTATGGTAATTAGAAAGTCGCTAAATGCTGCTGCGCATCACACGTGTATTATGGCTAGCAGTGAAGGGGTTAATTAGGTAGTTTGTAGGGAGCTTGCAGGGTTAATTTTAGCTTTAGTGTAGAGATCAGCCTCCCACCTGACACATCCCACCCCCTAATCCCTCCCAAACAGCTCCCTTCTCAACCCCCCCACAACACAATTGTCCCCGCCATCTTAAGTACTGGCATTTGAACAATCAAATGTTTATTTATTTTTTTTAAAAATTCTGTAGTGTAGCTCAATCCCCCCCCCCCCCCACGGACCAACCCCCACCACCTAAATCACACCTAAGGGCTTTTTTATTGATTTAAATTTTGTCCCACTTTTATTGCTTTGGGACACATTTTTTTCCGTAGTGTAGCGGTTCCCACCCGCTCCCTCCCCGTGCACGCGCCCGCCCCCTCGTGCACGTGCGCGCGCCCGCACGCGCCCCCGGACTTACCCGCCCACGATCCCGCCCCCCTCCACATGACCAGGGCCATCGATGGCCGCCACCCACCTCCCACACCGGCTCCCACCCACCAACGATACCGGCCATCGATGTCCGGTGCAGAGAGGGCCACAGAGTGGCTCTCTCTGCATCGGATGGCCGTAAAAGGTTATTGCAGGATGCCTCCATATCGAGGCATCACTGCAATAACCGGAAAGCAGCTGGAAGCGAGCAGGATCGCTTCCAGCTGCTTTCCACACCGAGGACGTGCAGGGTACGTTCTCAGACGTTAACTGCCTTTTTTCTGAGGACGTACCCTGCACGTCCTCGGTCGTTAAGGGGTTAAACAACTTTCTTATTTACTTTTATTTTGAACTTTTTCATTTTGTTCTCATGGTATCTTTTATTGAAAAGCATGGAAGTAAGCTCAGGAGGGTGCACGTGTCTGGAGCACTATATGGCAGGAGTTTAGCAAGAATGTGATCCATATGCAAGAGCACTAGAGGGCAGCACTATTTCCTGTCATGTAGTGATCCAGATGCCTACCTAGGTATCTCTTCAACACAGAATATAATAGGAAACGAAGCAAATTTGAGAATAGAAGTAAATTTGGTAACTTTTTAAAAATTTGAAGCTTTGTCTGAATCACAAAAATAAAATGTTTGGGTCTCATAACCTTATGAGGAAAACAAGTTGTATAGCATTTCCTGGGTTTTCAAATGATTACAGATGTTTCATCAAAGGCTTTTCATCTGTAATTGCACCCTCACTGCACTCACATCAACATGGCCCCAGGTTGTTATTTTGTCTCCATGAACCACTTGCCTATAATCCAGGTTCTAAGGATCACAATATAGACACTCTGCCACGTCAATTTATCTAAGATGATATATAAGCACATACATTAACAAGGAACACAGAGTGCCCATGCAAATTAATATGACCCTTGCGACGTCTACCTATGGGTGATGGGGGAAACCAGACGTGGACTCCTTGCCCAGTGTGCTTAGAGGAATGTGGCTGCACCTCACTGACGAGGCCCATAGGAGGCCGAAACGATCGTCTGGGGTTGTCATGTTCCTTGTTCAGAGGAGAATTGCCTGGTATTTCGGGGCTGGACTGACCTTACTTGGCGGGATCAGACTGATATACTTCAGGAAAGTTTTCTTCTGTGAAAAGCACACTGGTTTAAAAGAGGCTGCTTCCGGTGGTAAATCGCCATAGAACAAGCTAATGAGCTGTTGTTCGTTCCTGGTAGAGCGCTTCTGTGTTCGTATGCAATATATATATATATAAGATTACAAGTTGTGCGCTAAACCCGGTGCGTAAATAACGCAAAAATATGAGCGGAATCACACTTTCCATAGTGCTGCCATTACAAGTTACAGAAAAACCTTCTTGTGCTGTGCGATATGGTGCGCTAAGATCCATACCGCACAAAAGTCAAGGCTTGACTTTACGCGCTCGTGCACGTTTTCCCCCATAGACATCAATGGAGAGAAAGTGTTAGAAAAAAAAATAACACCTGCGATCGAGGAATGGCGATCACTATAACCAACCCCATTGATGTCTATGGGGACAAGAAGGTTTTGTATAAATGTAACACTCTAACATAAACCCCTAGTCTAAATACCCCTAATCCGCCGCCCCCCAACATCACCGACACTAAATAAAACTAAATCCTCTAAACCGCCGTCCCCCCGCATCGCAACTACTATAATTAACCTATTAACCCCTAAACCTCTGACCCCCCACATCACAACTACTATAATAAACCTATTAACCCCTAAACCGCCGCCCCCCTACATCGCTACTACAATATTATTATTATTATCAGGTATTTGTAGAGCGCCATCAGATTACTTTGTAATATTTTTTTATGAGTTTTGTGAAACATTTTTGTTTCTCAAAATCCATAACTACTGGTCTCAGATCGCGGAATGGATCGTGGTGGTATAAGCTATAATGCTAGCGTAATAGCTGGACCGCAAAACCTGTAATATGGGAGACCTCAAAATTCCACACTCAAAAGTCATTTTTTGAGAGCGGAATGGTGAGTTGCATAGAGGCTAAAATGCTAGCGGTATAGCTGTACCGCTGTGACTTGTAATACAGGAGGCTTGCATATTCTGCGCACAATGGCCAATTTTTCCACAGTATAGCTGTACCGCACAATTTGAAATCTTGCCGATTGTTTTTAATATTTTAAATTTAATATTTACATAACACGCCTTTGGGTAACTAATTCTTCATATGCGATAACCCGACACCATGTTAGGCTTACAGCACGCAACCCTAAGTGCGTTAAGCATATTTTACATTCCAATGTTTGTCACACAGAAGAAAATCTTCTTTTTATTTTTAAATATATATTTCTATATATAAGTGATAATGTTAAAATGTAAATGTAAAATATACTGTATCTATACCTATATATATGTATTGGTATATATAGAAATATTTATTTAAAATACAAATAAAATGTTCCTGTATATAAAGAACATTGGAATGTGAAATATTAATAACTCCTGTCGTGTTAGCGCTAGAGCAATAATTGTTCGTTTTTTTTCTTCTGCTCTCTCCATTGAAGTCTATGGGAAGAATAAGTTAACACGACTGCGATATCCAAAGTCCTGAAGTAAGCGTTTCGCGTTTCACTTGTTTCAACTTGTAATTGTGGGTTTTCTTTTGTTACAGTTGTGTGAAAGTGTCCATGCATGTGAGCAAATAAATGTATTTTAGTCTAAGTATACATACATATGTGTGTTGTACCATACGTATTTGTTACTTTATGTGAACATTATCTGTGTGATTTCACCCACCTAATATATCTAAGGGTCACTTACCTACAGGGCTGGAGAAGATGAAGCAGAGAGGGTAGGAGACACGACCATCATTATGCACATACTTATAACTATACACCAGAAACCTAAAGCTATGTCAAGGAAATCACAAAACCATTTTCATTTTCACTGCCCCAACACCATAAGTAAGGTTGTTGATTCATCACACAAAGACAAGGCCTTAAAGGATGATTAAAGGGACAGTCAAGACAGAATGACTCAGATAGGGCAATATTAAACAACTTTCCAATTTACTTTTATCATCAAATTTGCTTTGCTCTCTTGGTATTCTTTTTTCAAAGCTAAACCTAGGTAGGCTCAAACAGATTTCTAAACTGAAGAAGGCCGCCTCTTATCTCAGTGCATTTTGACAGGTTTTCACAGCTAGACAGTGCTAGCTCGTGTGTGCCATATAGATAACATTTTGCTCACTCCCATGGAATTATTTATGAGTCGGCACTAATTGGCGAAAGTGCAAGTCTGTCAAAAGAACTGAAATAAGGGGGCAGTCTGCAGAGGCTTAGATACAAGGTAATCACAGAGGTAAAAAGTGTATTAAAGGGATAGGAAATTCAAAACTAAACGTACATGAATCAGATAGAGGATGCAGTTTTAAGACACATTTAAAGTCACTGCTATTTTCAAATGTGCTTTGTTCTCTTGGTATCCCTAGTTGAAAAAGAATACACACATATCCTCCACTAGTGGGAGCTGCTGCTGATTGGTGCCTGCACACATTTGTCTCTTGTGATTGGCTAACTAGATGTGTTCAGCTTCCTGCCAGTAGTGCAATGCTGTTCCTTCAGCAAATGATAACAAGAGAATGAAGCATGTGTGATAATAAAAGTAAATTTGAAGTTGTTTTAAATTGTATGTTCTATCTGAATCATTAATTAAATGTTTGAGGTCTCCTGTCCCTTTAATTTAACGGTGTTGGTTATGCAAAACTGGGGAATGGGTAATAAAGGGGTGATCCATCTTTTTAAACAATGAACATTTTCAAGTAGACTGTCCCTTTAAATGCAGTAGAATTGTATAATCAACAAATGCATAATAAAAAGACAAAGCAAAAGCAATTAGTCTGATTTCTCTGACACAGTTGAGGGATATGAAACCCAAATGTTTTCTTTCATGATTCAAATAGAGCAGCAATTTTAAGCAACTTTCTAATTTACTCCTATTATTAATTTGTCTTCGTTCTCTTAATATCTTTGTGTAAAAAGCAGGAATGTGATGCATAGGAGCCGCCCAATTTTGGTTGAGAACCTGGGTTATGCTTGCTTATTGGTGGGTAAATGTCAGCCTCCAATAAGCAAGCTCTATCCATGGTGCTGAACCTAAAATGGGCTAGCTGCTAAGCTTTACATTCCTGCTTTTTACATAAAAATAGTAAGAGAACAAAGAAAAATTGATAATAGGAGTAAATTAGAAAGTTGCTTAAGTCTCTCCCCCACACCACACTTCTTCTACTTATATTATGTAAAACGTCCCTGTGTCTTCAGAAGGACAAGACAGATCTTTAAAGGGAAAGTAAAGTCAAAATTAAACTTAAAGGGACATAAAACACCAAATTTTTCTTTCATGATTCAGATAGAGAATACAATTTTAAACAACGTTCCAATTTACTTCTATTATAAAATTTGTTTCCTTTTCTTTTTATCCTTTGCTGAAAGGTTTATCTAGAAAAGCTCAGGAGCATCAGGGAACCTAGGTTCTAGCTGCTGATTGGTGGCTGCATATACAGACCGATTGTCATTGGCTCACCCATGTGTTCAGTTACAAACCTGTAGTGCATTGCTGTTCCTTCAACAAATGATACCAAGAGAATGAAACTAATTAGATAATAGAAGTAAATTAGAAAGTAGTTTAATATTGTATTCTCTATATGAATCATGAAAGAAGAAATTTGGGTTTCATGTCCCTTTAAATTGATTGGATAAAGCATGACATTTTCAACAACTTTCCATTTTACTCCTTTTATTAATTTTGCTTAGTTCTCTTGGTATCCTTTGTTTGAGAGTAATCCTAGGTGAGTTTAGGACCAAGCTATCTGGCACCAGTGGTTGCAACATTGTTTATAGCACTGTTATACATAGTTACAAACACTACTGCCATAGACTTCTATAGGCATGTGCCCTTTCCTGAGCTCTTATCAGCCTAGCTTGGTTTAGTCTTCAACAAAGAATACCAAAAGAACAAAGAAAATGTGATAATAGGGGTTAATTGGAAAGATGCTTAAAATTGCTGCTCTATCTCAGTGTTTCTTAACTGCGGTCCACAAGTACCCCCAACAAGCTAGGTTTTCATTACAGCTGAACCAGTGCACAGGTGAAAAAATCAGCTGATCAGTAACACCATGGTTACTAAACTGCTCTAACCCAACAGCTGATTATTTCACCTGTGCACTGGTTTAGCTATAATTAAAACCTGGCTTGTTAGGGCTACTTGAGGACCGTGTTTGTGAAACAATGCTCTATCTGATTCATGAAAATGTAATTTGGACTTTACTGTCCCTTTAATATTGATGAGCTTTATGGTGTGTAATGTTGGGGGGGGGGTACTCTATGAACCCTACCATTACTATAGATTTGTGTTTCATGGGTTCAGGAAGAATGATCAAATTCTACAGCAATTCTCTTCTTCCTTTTTTAGAGGTGACAATGCTTCAAAAGGTAATTTGGGGCCAAAA
The DNA here is from genome assembly GCF_027579735.1 of Bombina bombina. Taxonomy (NCBI): domain Eukaryota; kingdom Metazoa; phylum Chordata; class Amphibia; order Anura; family Bombinatoridae; genus Bombina; species Bombina bombina. The sequence goes on along the minus strand of NC_069505.1, from coordinate 480,145,923 downwards.
GGATATCTGGGCTGGCGTTCAGGAAGCTCATTCTGCAGATCATCTGGAGAAATGTCCTACAAGATAAAATTGCCGATACATATTACAAATTGAAGACTACACAAGAGTTAAAGGGACAACGAACCCAAATTTTTTTTTCTTCTTGATTCAGATAGAGCATGACATTTTAAGCAACTTTCTAATTTACTCTTATTATCAATTTTTCTTTATTCTCTTGCTATCTTTATTTGAAATGCAAGAATGTAAGTTTAGATGCCGGCCCATTTTTGGTGAACAACCCGGGTTGTCCTTGGTGATTGGTGGATAAATTCATCCACCAATAAAAAGTGTTGTCCACAGTTCTGAACCAAGAAAAAAGCTTAGATGCCTTCTTTTTCAAATAAAGATAGCAAGAGAACGAAGAAAAATTGATAATAGGAGTAAAGTAGAAAGGTGCTTAAAATTGCATGCTCTATCTGAATCACGAAAGAAAAAAATTGGGTTCAGTGTCCCTTTAAGTAACCAAATAGACAATGAAAGAGGGTGATCATTGTATGTTCTCAAACCCCTAGAGAGAAAGGGGACACTAAAATGATATGGGAATACACTACAGACGTGCTACTAGGACCTCATCCAAATCAGGACTCCAGACAACACCAAGGGGGAAAAAACATAATTATCTCATTCCAAACACTACACAACATCACACACAAATATCTAACTCTAGACACAGTACATGTATAAACAACCCTTTACAAGACACAATGTGGTTAACCCCTTCCCATCCCACCAAACTCAAATCCTAGCCGGTATTAAATATATAGACTAGTAATGACTAAGAAAATGTAGTTGCACCTCTAGATTAAGAGACAAAACAGTGGACCACACATGGAATAAGAACAGGCAAGCTGATCGGCTATCTGTCCTTACAACACAAAGATGTCCCCAGGAAAGAACTAACCTCAAACTCTTCTTCCAAAGTCACCAGTTGTTTGTCCTTGTCAATCTTCACTGGGAAGTCAAAAAATAAACATGAGTGAAAAAAGAACAAATATGATCTTGTCATTAACCCTCAATACCATCAGTCATTATGTGATTAGAAAACATATAAAATATGTCCCCATGTCCATGCCACAGCCAGCAACATATATCCAGTATATATATATATATATATATATATATATATATATATATATATATATATATATATATATATATATATATATATATATATATATATATATATATATATACTGTGCAACTATGTCAGAGCTATAACAAGCAGCACACATGCACAGTGCCCCCATATTCATGCTACAGCCAACAGCACACATACAATATGCTCCTATATCCATACTACATCTAGCAGCACACATAAACTATGCTCCTATATCCATACTACATCTAGCAGCACACATACACTATGCTCCTATATTCATGCTACATCTAACAGCACACACACACTATGCTCCTATATCCATGTTACATCTAGTAGCACACATACACTATGCTCTTATATTCATACTACATCTAGGAGCACACATACACTATGCTCCTATATCCATACTACATCTAGCAGCACACATACACTATGCTCCTATATCCATACTACATCTAGTAGCACACATACACTATGCTCCTATATCCATACTAAATCTAGCAGCACACATAAACTATGCTCATATATCCATACTACATCTAGCAGCACACATACATTATGCTCCTATATCCATATTACATCTAGCAGCACACATACACTATGCTCCTATATCCATACTACATCTAGCAGCACACATAAACTATGCTCCTATATCCATACTACATCTAGCAGCACACATACACTATGCTCCTATATTCATGCTACATCTAACAGCACACACACACTATGCTCCTATATCCATGTTACATCTAGTAGCACACATACATATGCTCTTATATTCATACTACATCTCGGAGCACACATACACTATGCTCCTATAGCCATACTACATCTAGCAGCACACATAAACTATGCTCCTATATCCATACTACATCTAGCAGCACACATACACTATGCTCCTATATTCATGCTACATCTAACAGCACACACACACTATGCTCCTATATCCATGTTACATCTAGTAGCACACATACACTATGCTCTTATATTCATACTACATCTAGGAGCACACATACACTATGCTCCTATATCCATACTACATCTAGCAGCACACATACACTATGCTCCTATATCCATACTACATCTAGTAGCACACATACACTATGCTCCTATATCCATACTACATCTAGCAGCACACATAAACTATGCTCCTATATCCATACTACATCTAGCAGCACATATACACTATGCTCCTATATCCATGTTACATCTAGTAGCACACATACATATCCTCTTATATTCATACTACATCTCGGAGCACACATACACTATGCTCCTATATCCATACTACATCTAGAAGCACACATAAACTATGCTCCTATATCCACACTACATCTAGCAGCACACATACACTATGCTCCTATATTCATGCTACATCTAACAGCACACACACACTATGCTCCTATATCCATGTTACATCTAGTAGCACACATACACTATGCTCTTATATTCATACTACATCTAGGAGCACACATACACTATGCTCCTATATCCATACTACATCTAGCAGCACACATACACTATGCTCCTATATCCATACTACATCTAGTAGCACACATACACTATGCTCCTATATCCATACTACATCTAGAAGCACACATAAACTATGCTCCTATATCCATACTACATCTAGCAGCACATATACACTATGCTCCTATATCCATACTACATCTAGCAGCACACATACATTATGCTCCTATATCCATACTACATCTAGCAGCACACATACATTATGCTCTTATATCCATACTTCATCTAGCAGCACACATACATTATGCTCCTGTATCCATACTACCGCCAGCAGCACACATACACTATGCTCCTATATCCATGCTACATCTAGCAGCACACATACACTATGCTCCTATATCCATACTGCATCTAACAGCACACATACATTATGCTCCTATATCCATACTACATCTAACAGCATACATACACTATGCTCCTATATCCTTACTACATCTAGCAGCACACATACACTATGCTCCTATATCTATACTACATCTAGCAGCACACATACACTATGCTCCTATATCCATACTACATCTAACAGCATACATACACTATGCTCCTATATCCTTACTACATCTAGCAGCACACATACACTATGCTCCTATATCTATACTACATCTAGCAGCACACATACACTATGCTCCTATATCCATGCTACATCTAGCAGCACACATACACTATGCTCTTATATCCATGCTACATCTAGCAGAACACATACACTATGCTCCTATATCCATGCTACAGCTAGCAGCACACATACATTATGCTCCTATATCCATGCTACATCTAACAGCACACATACACTATGCTCCTATATCCATGCCACATCTAGCAGCACACATACACTATGCTCCTATATCCATACCATACTACATCTAGCAACACACATACACTATGCTCTTATATCCATGCTACATCTAGCAGCACACATACACTATGCTCCTATATCCATGCTACAGCTAGCAGCACACATACACTATGCTCCAATATCCATACTACATCTAGCAGCACACATACACTATGCTCCTATATCCATGCTACATCTAGCAGCACACATACACTATGCTCCTATATCCATGCTACATCTAAAAGCACACATACACTATGCTCCTATATCCTTGCTACATCTAGCAGCACACATACACTATGCTCATATATCCTTACTACATCTAGCAGCACACATACACTATACTCCTATATCCATACTACATCTAGCAGCACACATACTCTATGCTCCTATATCCATACTACATCTAGCAGCACACATACACTATGCTCCTATATCCATACTACATCTAGCAGCACGCATACACTATGCTCCTATATCCATACTACATCTAGCAGCACACATACACTATGATCCTATATCCATACTACATCTAGCAGCACACATACACTATGCTCCTATATCCATGCTACATCTAGCAGCACACCTACACTATGCTCCTATATCCATACTACATCTAGCAGCACACATACACTATGCTCCTATATCCATACTACAACTAGTAGCACACATACACTATGCTCTTATATCCATACTACACCTAGCACCACACATACACTATGCTCCTATATCCATACTACAACTAGTAGCGCACATACACTATGCTCTTATATCCATACTACATCTAGCAGCACACATACACTATGCTCCTATATCCATACTACATCTACAGGCACACATACACTATGCACCTATATCCATGTTACATCTAGCAGCACACATACACTATGCTCCTATATCCATGCTACATCTAACAGCACACATTCACTATGCTCCTATATCCATGCTACATCTAAAAGCACACATACAATATGCTCCTATATCCATGCTACATCTAACAGCACACATACACTATGCTTTTATATCCATGTTACATCTAGCAGCACACATACACTATGCTCCTATATACATGCTACATCTAGCAGCACACATAAACTATGCTCCTATATCCATACTACATCTAGCAGCACACAAAAATATTGCTCCTATATCCATGCTACATCTAGCAGCACACATACACTATGCTCCTATATCCATGCTACATCTAGCAGCACACATACACTATGCTCCTATATCCATGTTACAGCCAACAGCACACATACACTATGCTCCTATATCCATACTACATCTAGCAGCACACATACACTATGCTCCTATATCCCTGCTACATCTAGCAGCACACACACACTATGCTCCTATATCCATACTACATCTAGCAGCACACATACACTATGCTCCTATATCCATACTACATCTAGTAGCACACATACACTATGCTCCTATATCCATACTAAATCTAGCAGCACACATAAACTATGCTCATATATCCATACTACATCTAGCAGCACACATACATTATGCTCCTATATCCATATTACATCTAGCAGCACACATACACTATGCTCCTATATCCATACTACATCTAGCAGCACACATACACTATGCTCCTATATCCATACTACATCTAGTAGCACACATACACTATGCTCCTATATCCATACTAAATCTAGCAGCACACATAAACTATGCTCATATATCCATACTACATCTAGCAGCACACATACATTATGCTCCTATATCCATATTACATCTAGCAGCACACATACACTATGCTCCTATATCCATACTACATCTAGCAGCACACATAAACTATGCTCCTATATCCATACTACATCTAGCAGCACACATACACTATGCTCCTATATTCATGCTACATCTAACAGCACACACACACTATGCTCCTATATCCATGTTACATCTAGTAGCACACATACATATGCTCTTATATTCATACTACATCTCGGAGCACACATACACTATGCTCCTATAGCCATACTACATCTAGCAGCACACATAAACTATGCTCCTATATCCATACTACATCTAGCAGCACACATACACTATGCTCCTATATTCATGCTACATCTAACAGCACACACACACTATGCTCCTATATCCATGTTACATCTAGTAGCACACATACACTATGCTCTTATATTCATACTACATCTAGGAGCACACATACACTATGCTCCTATATCCATACTACATCTAGCAGCACACATACACTATGCTCCTATATCCATACTACATCTAGTAGCACACATACACTATGCTCCTATATCCATACTACATCTAGCAGCACACATAAACTATGCTCCTATATCCATACTACATCTAGCAGCACATATACACTATGCTCCTATATCCATGTTACATCTAGTAGCACACATACATATCCTCTTATATTCATACTACATCTCGGAGCACACATACACTATGCTCCTATATCCATACTACATCTAGAAGCACACATAAACTATGCTCCTATATCCACACTACATCTAGCAGCACACATACACTATGCTCCTATATTCATGCTACATCTAACAGCACACACACACTATGCTCCTATATCCATGTTACATCTAGTAGCACACATACACTATGCTCTTATATTCATACTACATCTAGGAGCACACATACACTATGCTCCTATATCCATACTACATCTAGCAGCACACATACACTATGCTCCTATATCCATACTACATCTAGTAGCACACATACACTATGCTCCTATATCCATACTACATCTAGAAGCACACATAAACTATGCTCCTATATCCATACTACATCTAGCAGCACATATACACTATGCTCCTATATCCATACTACATCTAGCAGCACACATACGTTATGCTCCTATATCCATACTACATCTAGCAGCACACATACATTATGCTCTTATATCCATACTTCATCTAGCAGCACACATACATTATGCTCCTGTATCCATACTACCACCAGCAGCACACATACACTATGCTCCTATATCCATGCTACATCTAGCAGCACACATACACTATGCTCCTATATCCATACTGCATCTAACAGCACACATACATTATGCTCCTATATCCATACTACATCTAACAGCATACATACACTATGCTCCTATATCCTTACTACATCTAGCAGCACACATACACTATGCTCCTATATCTATACTACATCTAGCAGCACACATACACTATGCTCCTATATCCATACTACATCTAACAGCATACATACACTATGCTCCTATATCCTTACTACATCTAGCAGCACACATACACTATGCTCCTATATCTATACTACATCTAGCAGCACACATACACTATGCTCCTATATCCATGCTACATCTAGCAGCACACATACACTATGCTCTTATATCCATGCTACATCTAGCAGCACACATACACTATGCTCCTATATCCATGCTACAGCTAGCAGCACACATACATTATGCTCCTATATCCATGCTACATCTAACAGCACACATACACTATGCTCCTATATCCATGCCACATCTAGCAGCACACATACACTATGCTCCTATATCCATACCATACTACATCTAGCAACACACATACACTATGCTCTTATATCCATGCTACATCTAGCAGCACACATACACTATGCTCCTATATCCATGCTACAGCTAGCAGCACACATACACTATGCTCCAATATCCATACTACATCTAGCAGCACACATACACTATGCTCCTATATCCATGCTACATCTAGCAGCACACATACACTATGCTCCTATATCCATGCTACATCTAAAAGCACACATACACTATGCTCCTATATCCTTGCTACATCTAGCAGCACACATACACTATGCTCATATATCCTTACTACATCTAGCAGCACACATACACTATACTCCTATATCCATACTACATCTAGCAGCACACATACTCTATGCTCCTATATCCATACTACATCTAGCAGCACACATACACTATGCTCCTATATCCATACTACATCTAGCAGCACGCATACACTATGCTCCTATATCCATACTACATCTAGCAGCACACATACACTATGATCCTATATCCATACTACATCTAGCAGCACACATACACTATGCTCCTATATCCATGCTACATCTAGCAGCACACCTACACTATGCTCCTATATCCATACTACATCTAGCAGCACACATACACTATGCTCCTATATCCATACTACAACTAGTAGCACACATACACTATGCTCTTATATCCATACTACACCTAGCACCACACATACACTATGCTCCTATATCCATACTACAACTAGTAGCGCACATACACTATGCTCTTATATCCATACTACATCTAGCAGCACACATACACTATGCTCCTATATCCATACTACATCTACAGGCACACATACACTATGCACCTATATCCATGTTACATCTAGCAGCACACATACACTATGCTCCTATATCCATGCTACATCTAACAGCACACATTCACTATGCTCCTATATCCATGCTACATCTAAAAGCACACATACAATATGCTCCTATATCCATGCTACATCTAACAGCACACATACACTATGCTTTTATATCCATGTTACATCTAGCAGCACACATACACTATGCTCCTATATACATGCTACATCTAGCAGCACACATAAACTATGCTCCTATATCCATACTACATCTAGCAGCACACAAAAATATTGCTCCTATATCCATGCTACATCTAGCAGCACACATACACTATGCTCCTATATCCATGCTACATCTAGCAGCACACATACACTATGCTCCTATATCCATGTTACAGCCAACAGCACACATACACTATGCTCCTATATCCATACTACATCTAGCAGCACACATACACTATGCTCCTATATCCCTGCTACATCTAGCAGCACACACACACTATGCTCCTATATCCATGCTACATCTAGCAGCACGCATACACTATGCTCCTATATTCATGCTACATCTAACAGCACACATACACTATACTCCTATATCCATGCTACATCTAGCAGCACACATACACTATGCTCCTATATCCATGTTACAGCCAGCAGCACACATACACTATGCTCCTATATCCATGCTACATCTAGCAGCACACATACACTATGCTCCTATATCCATGCTACATCTAGCAGCACACATACACTATGCTCCTATATCCATGCTACATCTAGCAGCACACATACACTATGCTCCTATATCCATGTTACAGCCAGCAGCACACATACACTATGCTCCTATATCCATTTTACATCTAGCAGCACACATACACTATGCTCCTATATCCATGCTACATCTAACAGCACACATACACTATGCTCCTATATCCATGCTACATCTAACAGCACACATACACTATGCTCCTATATCCATTCTACATCTAGCAGCACACATACACTATGCTCCTATATCCATACTACATCTAACAGCACACATACACTATGCTCCTATATCCATTCTACATCTAGCAGCACACATACACTATGCTCCTATATCCATACTACATCTAGCAGCACACATACATTATGCTCCTATATCCATACTACATCTAGCAGCACACATACACTATGCTCCTATATCCATTCTACATCTAGCAGCACATATACACTATGCTCCTATATCCATACTACATCTAGAAATAATAGTATAGCTGCACCACCAATTGTATTAAAACATCATGTTTTTATTTAGCCACTTTAAAACAGACAACGTTTCGGACCCATGTCCTTATTCATGTTCAGACATGAATAAGGACATGGGTCCGAAACGTTGTCTGTTTTAAAGTGGCTAAATAAAAACATGATGTTTTAATACAATTGGTGGTGCAGCTATACTATTATTTTTGGACTGTTTTCTTGGGACCTTGGTGCAGGTCCAATAGTTGGCACACCTGCAAACAAGTTTTGCTACACCCTTGGTGCTTGGGCAATTTCTGACTTTTCATACTACATCTAGCAGCACACATACACTATGCTCCTATATCCATACTACATCTAGCAGCACACATACACTATGCTCCTATATCCATACTACATCTAGCAGCACACATACAGTATGCTCCTATATCCATACTACATCTAACAGCACACATACACTATGTCCCCACTTCATCTTAGAGTTCTCTGCCAAAGTCATGTAGAAATATTTGTATTTCTCTTTTAGCTACTCACTAAGGATGGCAGCATTGTTCGTCTCCTTGCGGAAGCGGAACTTCTTTAACTTCTCCTTAAGTTCTGGGTCAACATCACACACGACCAGAGAGTCTGACTGCGGGATGGAGATGTGGGGGAACATATCAGTGTGAGGCTCACTATATATCCTGTCTCTGAATGTGTTACAGTAGTGTTTCTCAACCGCGGTCCTCAAGTACCCCCAACAGGCTAGGTTTTCATTATAGCTGAACCAGTGCAGAAGTGAAATAATCAGCTGATGGGTGAGAGCATGTTAGTAACCATGGTTACGGATCAGCTGAATATTTCACCTGTGTTCTAGTTCAGCTATAATGAAAACCTGGCCTGTTGGGGGTACTTGAGGAGACTTTTTATTTACATTAAATTATGTATTTCCCTTTTTTGTAAAGTCATTAGGGTCAATCATAATCCTTTAGAAAAGATTATCAAATGATTAAAGGGACACTGAACCCAAAAAAAATGTGTGATTCAGATAGAGCATGCAATTTTAAACAACTTTCTAATTTACTCCTATTATCAATTTTTCTTCGTTCTCTTGCTTTCTTTATTTGAAAAAGAAGGCCTCTAAGCTATTTTTTTGGTTCAGAACCACGGAAAGCACTTGTTTATTGGTGGATGAATTTATCCACCAATCAGCAAGAACAACCCAGTTTGTTCACCAAAAACGGGCCGGCATCTAAACTTACATTCTTGCATTTCAAATAAAGATACCAAGAGAATGAAAAGAATTTGATAATAGGAGTAAATTTGAAAGTTGCTTAAAATTGCATGCTCTATCTGAATAATGATAGAAAAAAAATTGGGTTTCAGTGTCCCTTTAACCCCTTAATGACCACAGCACTTTTCCATTTTCTGTCCGTTTGGGACCAAGGCTATTTTTACATTTCTGCGGTGTTTGTGTTTAGCTGTAATTATCCTGTTACTCATTTACTGTACCCACGCATATTATATACCGTTTTTCTCGCCATTAAATGGGCTTTCTAAAGATACCATTATTTTCATCATATCTTATAATTTACCATAAAAAAAATTATAAAATATGAGGAAAAAATGGAAAAAAAACGCAGTTTTTCTAACTTTGACCCCCAAAATCTGTTACACATCTACAACCACCAAAAAACCCCCATGCTAAATAGTTTCTAAATTTTGTCCTGAGTTTAGAAATACCCAATGTTTACATGTTCTTTGCTTTTTTTGCAAGTTATAGGGCAATAAATACAAGTAGCACTTTGCTATTTCCAAACCACTTTTTTTCAAAATTAGCGCTAGTTACATTGGAACCCTGATATCTGTCTGGAATCCCTGAATATCCCTTGACATGTATATATATTTTTTTAGAAGACATCCCAAAGTATTGATCTAGGCCCATTTTGGTATATTTCACTACAAAATGCGATCAAATAAAAAAAAATGTTCACTTTTTCACAAATGTTTTCACAAACTTTAGGTTTCTCATTGAAATTATTTACAAACAACTTGTGCAATTATGGCATACATGGTTGTAAATGTTTCTCTGGGATCCCCTTTGTTCAAAAATAGCAGACATATATGGCTTTGGCATCGCTTTTTGGTATTTAGAAGGCCGCTAAATGCCGCTGCGCACCACACGTGTATTATGCCCAGCAGTGAAGGGGTTAATTAGGGAGCATGTAGGGAGCTTGTAGTTTTAATTTTAGCTTTAGTGTAGTGTAGTAGACAACCCAAAGTAATGATCTAGGCCCATTTTGGTATATTTCATGCTACCATTTCACCGCCAAATGCGAACAAATAAAAATAAAACGTAAAATTTTCCCAATTTTAGGTTTCTCACTAAAATTATTTACAAACAGCTTGTGCAATTATGGCATAAATGGTTGTAAAAGCTTCTCTGGGATCCCCTTTGTTCAGAAATAGCAGACATATATGGCTTTGGCTTTGCTTTTTGGTAATTAGAAGGCAGCTAAATGCTGCTGCGCACCATACGTGTATAATGCCCAGCAGTGAAGGGGTTAATTAGGGAGCTTTTAGGGAGCTTGCAGGGTTAATTTTAGCTTTAGTGTAGGTATCAACCTCCCACATGACACATCACACCCCCAGATCCCTCCCAAACAGCTCTCTTCCCTCCCCCACCCCACAATTGTCCCCGCCATCTTAAGTACTGGCAGTAAGTCTGCCAGTACTAAAATAAGAGGTTTTTTTTGGGTTTTTTTTTTTTTAAATAATAATTCTGTTCTGTAGTATCCTCCCTTAGCCCCCAACCTCCCTGATCCCCCCCAAACTGCTCTCTAACCCCCCTCTCTCTGCCTTATTGCGCCATATTGGGTACTGGCAGCTGTCTGCCAGTGCCCAGTTTGAAATCAAATATGTTTTTTTTTTTTTTTTTTTTTAAAACATACTATTTTCTGTAGTGTAGCTGCCCTCCCTCAACCCCCAACCCCCCAACCCCTGCCAGATCGCTCAACATTTTTTAAATGCCCACCCTCACTCCCACCGAGTAAAACCTTGTGCTCCCATCGAGTACCATTATTGTTCCATAGTGTAGGGTTCCCACCCGCGCGCGCGCGCGCCCCCGCTCCCGTGCACGCGCGCGCACCCGCTCCAGTTCACGCGCGTGCACCCGCGCGCGCGCACCCGCACTCGATCCCGCCCCCCTTACCACCGATGGCCGCCCACCCGCCTCCCTGGGTAAGCTCCCACCCACCAACGAACATGGCCATCAATGGCCGATGCAGAGAGGGCCACAGGGTGGCTCTCTCTGCATCGGACGGCTAAAAAATGTTATAGCAGGATGCCTCAATATCGAGGCATCACTGCTATAACATGAAAGCAGTTGGAAGTGATCAGGATCGCTTCCACTGCTTTCAAAGACCAACGACGTATGGGGTACGTCCTTGGTCGTTAACTGCATTTTTTTGCAGGACGTACCCCATACGTCGTTGGTCGTTAAGGGGTTAAGCTACAAAATCCCTATAGATGAAATCACAATCAGACTTTTTAAACACTTTTTTTTTATGATCAAAATACTGAAAATTAGCCCTAATTTTCAGTGGATTAGGATCCACACAAGTCCTGTGTCTACTGATCACAATCACATTTGCTGATAATAATCTACATTTTTTTAAACCATTTTGACTTTTTCAAATTCAACAGCTAAAAGTAGTTAATAAAGCCCAAGATGCCATATTTCTAGCTACTATCTGCTCAATGATATTTAAAAAAACAATATTTAAAGGGACATAATACTCATATGCTAAATCACTTGAAACTGATGCAGTATAACTGTAAAAAGCTGACAGGAAAATATCACCTGAGCATCTCTATGTAAAAAAGGAATATATTTTACCTCACAATCTCCTCAGCTCAGCAGAGTAAGTTCTGTGTAAAAAGTTATACTCAGCTGCTCCCAGCTGCAGGTAAAAAAAAATAAAAAATGAAGAAATGAACAGCAGCCAATCAGCATCAGCAGTGCCGAGGTCATGAACTTTTACTGTGATCTCATGAGATTTGACTTAACTCTCATGAGATTTCATAGTAAGCTTCCTTTACCTGATTGGTGAAATAATATGAGAGTGCACAATGCTCATCCTTTCAGTAGTCCCGGGACAGACACACTAAAATGCTGCTTAGAAATCCTTTATAATGGGAGGTGGCGACTGAGGAACTTTTGAGGTAAAATATCTTTCTTTTTTACATAGAGATGTTCAGGTGATATTTTCTAATCAGCTTTTTACAGCTATGCTGCATCACTTTCAAGTGTTTAAACATTTGGGTATTATGGCCCTTTAATAAGCACTGGTAACAATCATAAATGTCCACTGTACCCATAATGCACCTATTCTAATCCCTTAGGGAGACTTATTTACAAAACAATGTATATAAAATTTGCATCCCTGCAATTATTGAAAACTTGGCGGTTTCGCTATGTTATTATGCAGGTTGGATGTTTGTGCACACATTTTGTAATTACTGAGCATGCTTTATTACTTGATGTGCAATAAGCTTAGACTGAGTTTTTTATATAAACTACTATCAAGCTCTGAAAGCTCTAAAGACCGCTGCTCCTTAACTTGTCCACCTGCTCTGAGGCGGCGGACATAAATCAACCCGATCGGGTTGGTTGACACCCCCTGCTAGCGGCCGCGAATCTGCAGGGGGGGCGGTATTGCACAAGCAGTTCTGGTGAACTGCTTGTGCAATGATAAATGCAGACAGCGTATTCTGTCGGCATTTATCTATGTGCAGCGGACATGATATGCTACATCGTATCATGTCCGCTCGCACTTTGATAAATATGCCCCCTAGTCTTTATTTTGCTGACCAGCTAATTGTGCAGATAACTTTTTATGTGTTGTATAGATATGTGCATATGATTTCCACACATAATGCATCTTGCTAAATAAATACATTTGATTATAAAAGAGTGCTGAATCCCCTCGCTTTATATAGGCTTTTTACCAACTTTATTTATACCCTGTCACTAAACACTGCCACTATACTAAAATGTTTAACCCCTATCCCGCCGCTCCCTGACCCCGCCGCAACATAAATAAAGTTATTAACCCCTATCCCGCCGCTCCCTGACCCGCTGCAACATAAATAAGTTATTAACCCCTATCCCGCTGCTCCCCGACCCCGCCGCAAAATAAATAAAGTTATAAACCCCTATCCCGCCGCTTCCCGACCCCGCCACAACCTAAATAAACATATTAACCCCTAAACCTCTGGTCTCCCACATCACTACCACTAACTAAACCTATAAACAGTCAGCCCCCCTCATTGCCAAAAAATAAATTAAGCTATTAACCCCTAAACCTAACAACCCGCTAACTTTAAATTAAAATTACAACATCCCTATCTTCAAATAAATGTAAACTTACCTGTAGAATTAAAAGAAACTATATTAAACTATTAATTAATCTACCCTAACTATTATCCTACATTTAAATTAAACTACCAATTAAATAAAATAAACTAGATATTAAAAATCCTAACCCTACTCAAATTAATTAAATATACAATTAAACATTATTAAAAGTACTACATTACAGAAAAAAACAAACACTAAATTACGAAAAATAAAAAACTACATTATCAAAAATAAAAAAGAATTACACCTAATCTAATAGGCCTATCAAAATAAGAAAGCCAACACAAAATAAAAAAAAACCCTAGCTAACAAAAAACTACCAATGGCCCTTAAAAGGGCCTTTTGTGGGGCATTTCCCCAAAGAAATCAACTCTTTTACCTGTAAAAAAAAATACAAACACCCCCAACAGTAAAACCCACCACCCAACCAACCAACCCAAATAAAAACCCTATCTAAAATAACTCCCCATTGCCCTGAAAAGGGCATTTGTATGGGCATTGCCCTTAAAAGGGCATTTATCTCTTTTTCATGCCCAGACCTTAATTTAGAAATAAAACCCACCCAAAAACCTAACACTAACCCCAGACAATCCACTTACAGTTATTGAAGTCCCGCTTGAAGGATCCATCCAGCCGGCAAGAAGTCTTCATCCAGGCGGCGTCTTCGATCTTCATCCAGCCGGCGAAGTCCTCATCCAGGCGGCAAGAAGCCTTCATTCAGATGGCATCTTCTATCTTCATCCATCCGGCACAGAGAAGGTCCATCCAGAAGACATCTGGCGCAGAGCATCCTCTTCATACGGTTGCCGCCATAAACTGGAACTTCAATGCAAGTGACGCCATCCAAGATGGCGTCCCTTGCATTCCTATTGGCTGAAAGATTTCAATCAGCCAATAGGATTAGAGCTGCTAAAATCCTATTGGCTGTTCCAATCAGCCAATAGAATTTGAGCAGCTCTCATATGCAAATGGATTTAACATTGATATATATATATATATATATATATATATATATATATATATATATATATATAATAGTAGTTAGGTGTATGCACTTTCACTGTCATACCATAACTGCCAGGGTGCTATAAAAATTACAATAAGTTCAGATATTAAGCACTCACTGGTCTTCAGCCGTCTGTGGTCAAAGAAGTGTTTATTAGTGTCTATATATACACATGTCTAAAGATGTATCTGTGTATGTATATATATATATATATATATATATATATATATATGTACATATTTATTAATGCATTTATATGGGTATATATGTATTTACAGTCATATATACACATATAAAAACATTAATATATATGTACACATATATAAACATATATATAAGTGCATTATATCCCTTTGCCATTAAGCAGATAGAACATATTTATGCAATAATAATATTTATTAAAGATTTTAACTATGTATATACTAACTGTCAATACTTCACATTTATTAATGACAATATGCTATGTTATGCGCGATTGGTGTTTGTTTGTTTTTCCAACAATTTTTCCTTTCTCCATTGACTTCTATGGGGAACTATGTTTTTTCCCACTTTTTTCCTCCATTGATCTCCATGGGGGAATACGTGCATGCGCACGAAAAAACTCAAGGTTTTTTGGTGCGGTATTCAGCTTAACGTGAGTGAAAAATAAGCTGATTTGTAACTTTTAACACCAGCACAACCCGAAATGGCAACAAGTTAAACGCGCACAGTATTTTTGCAATCGTGATTTGAAGATTTAACGCACAACTTGTAATCTCTTCCAAAGTGTGTTAGCCAGTCATTTAAACCTCATGTGTCCCAACAGAAAAAGTGATTTAACCTTTTGTGCATTGGGTAGAGCTAGGGTTGCCACCTGTCCATTCGGGTTTCCTTTTGTGTGGCCGGGTTTGAAGCTGAGTGGAAATGTCCGGGTTTCCTGGAAACAGCCACAGCTAAATAGTTGACTATGTTTATTTGTAATATATTGCACGCGCTTACAGTTATTTCTCTCTTGCATGTGTGTGTCTTAGTGTTTGTAAGTGTCTTTCTGTGTGTGTAAGAGTGAATGTATTTGTGTGTGTGAGAGAGAGTGTGTGTGTAAGAGAGTGTATGTGTTAGAGTTTGGTTGGTTGTGTGAGAGTGTGTATGTCTTTATGTATGTGTGCATGTCTTTGTGTATGTGTGCATGTCTTTGTGTATGTGTGAGTGTCTTTGTGTATGTGTGTGTGTCTTTGTGTATGTCTTTGTGTATGTGTAAGTGTCTTTGTGTATGTCTTTGTGTATGTGTGTGTGTCTTTGTGTATGTGTAAGTGTCTTTGTGTATGTCTTTGTGTATGTGTGTGTGTCTTTGTGTATGTGTGTGTGTCTTTGTGGATGTGTGTGAGAAAGAAAGAGTGTGTGTCAGAGAGAAAGTGTGAGTGTGTTAAGGTGTGTGATTGTGTGAGAGTTAATGTGTTTGAGAGTATGAGCATATGTGTGAGCATGTGTGTGTGAGATAGAGAGTATGGGGTAAATTTATTAAAGTGCAGACAGACATGATACAATGTAGCGTATCATATCCGCCGCACATCGATAAATGCAGGCAGCATACGCTGTCGGCATTTATCATTGCCCCGGCAGTTCTTGTGAACTGCTGGTGCAATGCCACCCCCTGCAGATTTGCAGCCAATCGGCCGCTAGGAGGGGGTGTCAATCAACCCAATTGTATTCGATTTTGTTGATTCCTGCGAGCCGCCTCAGAGCAGGCGGACAGGTTATGGAGCAGCGGTCTTTAGACACGGGGCATCAAGCACCGTATGGAGCTTGATAAATTGACGCCAAAGTGTGAGTGTGAATATCTATGTGCGACTTCGTGTTTATGCGCTATTATACATAGTGTGTAGTCTGCAAACATGTTTTTGCTGTGCAAGGTTTGGCCTGAACTAAAGGCGGCAACTTTATGTAGAGCATTTTATTTAACAGAAGCTAAAGGACCTAAACAACGACATATAAGTGTTCAGTAATGTTGTATAGTTATCACTGGACATACAGTTGAGATAGTGGACTGTGCTGTTCAGTATTAGATACCTTGCGACCCTGTGTTCTCATCTCCTCTTGCTACAATAAATGCACTGCATGTCCTAATGGCAACACTTTGTACAGCTCTGTGGTATATGTTGGAGCTTTATAGATAATTGTGGCCAAGTTAGCGAGCAGATAAACCTTACCATCCTGCAGGGCGTCTCGTCTTGTCTGTTAGGGTCACCCACACCCCTGCCAACACTAACACCACCTCGGGTGACAGCAGGATATGAAGTGAAGGCTAAGCTAAAGCAGAAGGAAGAAGGGAGGGCCGGGGACACTGTACTGGGGGAGCAGTCTCAAGACGGGCTGCTCTCACTACACATATTTCAACACCACATCCTGTTATGAAAGTGCAGAGTGAACAGTAAGCAATTCAGCTGATGAGTTGCAGAGCCCGGAACTTATGGACAGTGAGAGACACAAGCACAAATAAACCATAAAGGGGCAGTAAACCGTTTGAAATTGTGATTTAAAATATTTAAAGGGACAGTATACACCAATTTTCATATAACTGCATGTAAAAGACACTACTATAAAGAATAAGATGCATGGATACTGATATAAAAATCCAGTATAAAACCGTTTAAAAACTTACTTAGAAGCTCACAGTTTAACACTGTTGATGAGATTAGCCTGGGACACCCACTGAAAGGGGCTGATAGCAGAAACCCCCCTCCCCTACATATGAAAAGACCCATTATACAAACAGAAGTAGTCTGAAGTCTGTATACATCAGTATGCATGTAAAACTTTGGGGCTTGGTTAGGAGTCTGAAAATCAGCACAATTTTATTTAAAAGTAAGCCAAACTATACATTTTTACAAAAACAAACCCAGGTGGGCTAAATAAATGGGTCATCTACAAAACATTTATGCAAAGACAAATCTAGTGTATAATATCCCTTTAAAGGGACATGAAACCCACATTTTTTCTTCCATTATTTAAATTATACAATTTTAAATTACTTCTATTATTGTATCCTTTAAGGCGTAACAATGTACTACTGGAAGCAAGCTGAACAGATGCAGCGAGCCAATCACAAGAGGGGTATATGTGCAGCCACCAATCAACAGCTAGTTCCCTGTAATGCATGGCTGCTCCTGAGCCTATCTAGGTATGCTTTTCAACAAAGGATACAATGAGAAAGAAACAAAATTAATAATTAAAGTACATTTGAAAGGTGTTTAAAATTGCTCTATCTGAATCATGAAAGTTTAATTATTACTTTACTGTTCTTTAAGTGTGCGTAGTAAAACTTTGCAATTTACTTTCATTATTTATGTTGCCCTCTTTTCCTGTCATTTAAAGGGACAGTCTTGTCAAAATTAAACTTTCCATTTTACTTTTATCATCAAATTTACTTTATTCTCTTGGTATTCTTTGTTAAAAGATAAACCTAGGTAGGCTCATATGCTAATTTCTAAGCCCTTGAAGGACGCCTCTTATCTCAGTGCAATTTGACCGTATTTCACAGCTAGAGTGTGTTGGTTAATGTGTGTCATATGAATAAAATTGAGCTCACTCCCATGGAGTTACTTATGAGAGGGCACTGATTGGCTAAAATGCATGTCTGTTAAGAGAACTGAGATAAGGGGGCAGTCTGCAGAGGCTTAGATACAAGGTAATCACAGAGGTAAAAAGTGTATTAATATAACTGTGCTGGTTCTGCAAAACTGGGGAATGGGTAATAAAGGGATTATCTATCTTTTTAAACAATAAACATTCTGGTGTAGACTGTCCCTTTAAGTCTGAAAATTGTAGGTTATCCGTTCCTGAAAACAGAATTTTGTTATGTTAATATTGTGCAAACTGATGTACAATTTTATTTTAACACTGAATGGAATCAGACCCTCATACTAAGCTATACGCTCTTTTTGAAATGTTTTGTAAAGTGGTGTTTACTAGACATGAGTATTTATTATCAGATGAATGTGAAAAACTCAGAATGTTTGTTGCATTCGTCATCAAACAATAAACAAACTAACCTTTCACTCAAAAATGTTTTGCAGGCGTAAAATGTTCCCAAAAGTTCAAATTAACACTGTATAGGCAAAGATGTATAGTATTCAATATCTTTTAGCAATATACTTATCAGTTGGCTTACTCCGCTGTCAGCCAATAAGTTTCAAGCTTCACTTGAAAAACAACAAATGCTGCTGCTAGCTTGTAGAGATAGCACCAGCTACTACTTTAATTGTATTTAAGTGGCTTTACAGTTGCTCATCTGCTGCCCTGAAGAGGTTCCCTAGGTAGGTTCAGGAGATAGCTGTTAGCTGCTATGTTAGCTGGAGTTAGCTGCTGTTTGGTGGCTGCAATTATATGCCTCTTGTCATTGGCTTACCAGAGTGTTCAGCTAGCTCCCAGTAGTGCATTGCTGCTTCTTCAATAAAGGATAACATGAGAATAAAGCAAAATTGATAATAGAAGTAGACTGGAAAATTGTTTAAAAGTGTATGTTCTATCTGAATCATGAAATAATAAAATTGGGTTCCATGTCCCTTTAATGGATATCAGACAAAGCAAAATATTTTTTTTATCAAAACAAACGATGTGTCCAAAACATTTTTTTGTATCTATTTAAGTCTTTAATTTTGAGTTTGATATTCTTAATTGAAATGTAAAAAAAAAAGGTCTATTTAATTGCTTAGTAGCAGGTTGCACACCTGCGTACATCTCTGACAAAACATGGCCATTTTCACATCTAAGACATCTAAGAAGTATCCAGGATTTGTTCTCCATTAGGCCGGATCTAAGTCTGAGGTATATGTAGGTGTGATATAAGTCTGAGGTATGTGTAAGTGTGATATATGGCTGAGGTATATGTAGGTGTGATCTAAGTATGAGGTTTATGTAGATGTGATATAAGTCTGAGGTATATGTAAGTGTGATATAAGTATGAGGTTTATGTAGGTGTGATCTAAGTCTGAGGTATATGTAGGTGTGATATAAGTCTGAGGTATGTGTAAGTGTGATATATGGCTGAGGTATATGTAGGTGTGATCTAAGTCTGGGGTATATGTAGGTCTGATCTAAGTCTGAGGTATATGTAGGTGTGATATAAGTCTGATGTGTATGTAAGTGTGATATAAGTATGAGGTTTATGTAGGTGTGATATAAGTCTGAGGTATATGTAAGTGTGATATAAGGCTGAGGTATATGTAGGTGTGATCTAAGTATGAGGTTTATGTAGGTGTGATATAAGTCTGAGGTATATGTAGGTGTGATATAAGTCTGAGGTATATGTAGGTCTGATCTAAGTCTGAGGTATATGTAGGTCTGATCTAAGTCTGAGGTATATGTAGGTGTAGGTGTGATCTAACTCTGAGGTATATGTAGGTCTGATCTAAGTCTGAGGTATATGTATTGTGATGTAAGTCTGAGGTATATGTAGGTCTGTTCTAAGTCTGAGGTATATGTAGGTCTGATCTAAGTCTGAGGTATATGTAGGTGTGATCTAGGTCTGAGGTATATGTAGGTGTGATATAAGTCTGAGGTATATGTAGGTGTGATCTAGGTCTGAGGTATATTTAGGTGTAGGTGTGATCTAATTCTGAGGTATATGTAGGTCTGATCTAAGTCTGAGGTATATGTATTGTGATATAAGTCTGAGGTATATGTAGGTGTGATCTAATTCTGAAGTATATGTAGGTCTGATCTAAGTCTGAGGTATATGTATTGTGATATAAGTCTGAGGTATATGTAGGTCTGATCTAAGTCTGAGGTATATGTAGGTGTGATCTAGGTCTGAGGTATATGTAGGTGTGATATAAGTCTGAGGTATATGTAGGTGTGATCTAGGTCTGAGGTATATGCAGGTGTGTTCTAAGTCTGAGGTATATGTAGGTGTGATCTAGGTCTGAGGTATATGTAGGTGTGATCTAAGTCTGAGGTATATGTAGGTGTGATCTAAGTCTGAGGTATATGTAGGCGTGATATAAGTCTGAGGTATATGTAGGTCTGATCTAAGTCTGAGGTATATGCAGGTGTGATCTAGGTCTGAGGTATATGTAGGTGTGATATAAGTCTGAGGTATATGTAGGTGTGATCTAAGTCTGAGGTATATGTAGGCGTGATATAAGTCTGAGGTATATGTAGGTGTGATATAAGTCTGAGGTATATGTAGGTCTGATCTAAGGTATATGTAGGAGTGATCTAAGTCTGAGGTATATGTAGGTGTGATCTAAGTCTGAGGTAAATGTAGGTGTGATCTAAGTCTGAGGTATATGTAGGTCTGATCTAAGTCTGAGGTAAATGTAGGTGTGATATAAGTCTGAGGTATATGTAGGCGTGATATAAGTCTGAGGTATATGTAGGTGTGATATAAGTCTGAGGTATATGTCGGTCTGATCTAAGTCTGAGGTATATGTAAGTGTGATATAAGTCTGAGGTATATGTAGGTGTGATATAAGTCTGAGGTATATGTAGGTCTTATCTAAGTCTGAGGTATATGTAAGTGTGATATAAGTCTGAGGTGTATGTAGGTGTGATATAAGTCTGAGGTATATGTAGGTCTGATCTAAGTCTGAGGTATATGTAGGTGTGATCTAACTCTGATGTATATGTAGGTCTGATGTAAGTCTGAGGTATATGTATTGTGATGTAAGTCTGAGGTATATGTAGGTCTGATCTAAGTCTGAGGTATATGTAGGTCTGATCTAAGTCTGAGGTATATGTAGGTGTGATCTAGGTCTGAGGTATATGTAGGTGTGATATAAGTCTGAGGTATATGTAGGTGTGATCTAGGTCTGAGGTATATTTAGGTGTAGGTGTGATCTAATTCTGAGGTATATGTAGGTCTGATCTAAGTCTGAGGTATATGTATTGTGATATAAGTCTGAGGTATATGTAGGTGTAGGTGTGATCTAATTCTGAAGTATATGTAGGTCTGATCTAAGTCTGAGGTATATGTATTGTGATATAAGTCTGAGGTATATGTAGGTCTGATCTAAGTCTGAGGTATATGTAGGTGTGATCTAGGTCTGAGGTATATGTAGGTGTGATATAAGTCTGAGGTATATGTAGGTCTGATCTAAGTCTGAGGTATATGTAGGTCTGATCTAAGTCTGAGGTATATGTAGGTGTAGGTGTGATCTAACTCTGAGGTATATGTAGGTCTGATCTAAGTCTGAGGTATATGTATTGTGATGTAAGTCTGAGGTATATGTAGGTCTGTTCTAAGTCTGAGGTATATGTAGGTCTGATCTAAGTCTGAGGTATATGTAGGTGTGATCTAGGTCTGAGGTATATGTAGGTGTGATATAAGTCTGAGGTATATGTAGGTGTGATCTAGGTCTGAGGTATATTTAGGTGTAGGTGTGATCTAATTCTGAGGTATATGTAGGTCTGATCTAAGTCTGAGGTATATGTATTGTGATATAAGTCTGAGGTATATGTAGGTGTAGGTGTGATCTAATTCTGAAGTATATGTAGGTCTGATCTAAGTCTGAGGTATATGTATTGTGATATAAGTCTGAGGTATATGTAGGTCTGATCTAAGTCTGAGGTATATGTAGGTGTGATCTAGGTCTGAGGTATATGTAGGTGTGATATAAGTCTGAGGTATATGTAGGTGTGATCTAGATCTGAGGTATATGCAGGTGTGTTCTAAGTCTGAGGTATATGTAGGTGTGATCTAGGTCTGAGGTATATGTAGGTGTGATCTAAGTCTGAGGTATATGTAGGTGTGATCTAAGTCTGAGGTATATGTAGGCGTGATATAAGTCTGAGGTATATGTAGGTCTGATCTAAGTCTGAGGTATATGTAGGTGTGATCTAAGTCTGAGGTATATGTAGGTGTGATCTAACTCTGAGGTATATGTAGGTCTGATCTAAGTCTGAGGTATATGTATTGTGATGTAAGTCTGAGGTATATGTAGGTCTGATCTAAGTCTGAGGTATATGTAGGTCTGATCTAAGTCTGAGGTATATGTAGGTGTGATCTAGGTCTGAGGTATATGTAGGTGTGATATAAGTCTGAGGTATATGTAGGTGTGATCTAGGTCTGAGGTATATTTAGGTGTAGGTGTGATCTAATTCTGAGGTATATGTAGGTCTGATCTAAGTCTGAGGTATATGTAGGTGTGATCTAGGTCTGAGGTATATGTAGGTGTGATATAAGTCTGAGGTATATGTAGGTGTGATCTAGGTCTGAGGTATATTTAGGTGTAGGTGTGATATAAGTCTGAGGTGTATGTAGGTGTGATATAAGTCTGAGGTATATGTAGGTCTGATCTAAGTCTGAGGTATATGTAGGTGTGATCTAACTCTGAGGTATATGTAGGTCTGATCTAAGTCTGAGGTATATGTATTGTGATGTAAGTCTGAGGTATATGTAGGTCTGATCTAAGTCTGAGGTATATGTAGGTCTGATCTAAGTCTGAGGTATATGTAGGTGTGATCTAGGTCTGAGGTATATGTAGGTGTGATATAAGTCTGAGGTATATGTAGGTGTGATCTAGGTCTGAGGTATATTTAGGTGTAGGTGTTATCTAATTCTGAGGTATATGTAGGTCTGATCTAAGTCTGAGGTATATGTATTGTGATATAAGTCTGAGGTATATGTAGGTGTAGGTGTGATCTAATTCTGAAGTATATGTAGGTCTGATCTAAGTCTGAGGTATATGTATTGTGATATAAGTCTGAGGTATATGTAGGTCTGATCTAAGTCTGAGGTATATGTAGGTGTGATCTAGGTCTGAGGTATATGTAGGTGTGATATAAGTCTGAGGTATATGTAGGTGTGATCTAGGTCTCAGGTATATGCAGGTGTGTTCTAAGTCTGAGGTATATGTAGGTGTGATCTAGGTCTGAGGTATATGTAGGTGTGATATAAGTCTGAGGTATATGTAGGTCTGATCTAAGTCTGAGGTAAATGTAGGTGTGATATAAGTCTGAGGTATATGTAGGCGTGATATAAGTCTGAGGTATATGTAGGTGTGATATAAGTCTGAGGTATATGTCGGTCTGATCTAAGTCTGAGGTATATGTAAGTGTGATATAAGTCTGAGGTATATGTAGGTGTGATATAAGTCTGAGGTATATGTAGGTCTTATCTAAGTCTGAGGTATATGTAAGTGTGATATAAGTCTGAGGTGTATGTAGGTGTGATATAAGTCTGAGGTATATGTAGGTCTGATCTAAGTCTGAGGTATATGTAGGTGTGATCTAACTCTGAGGTATATGTAGGTCTGATGTAAGTCTGAGGTATATGTATTGTGATGTAAGTCTGAGGTATATGTAGGTCTGATCTAAGTCTGAGGTATATGTAGGTCTGATCTAAGTCTGAGGTATATGTAGGTGTGATCTAGGTCTGAGGTATATGTAGGTGTGATATAAGTCTGAGGTATATGTAGGTGTGATCTAGGTCTGAGGTATATTTAGGTGTAGGTGTGATCTAATTCTGAGGTATATGTAGGTCTGATCTAAGTCTGAGGTATATGTATTGTGATATAAGTCTGAGGTATATGTAGGTGTAGGTGTGATCTAATTCTGAAGTATATGTAGGTCTGATCTAAGTCTGAGGTATATGTATTGTGATATAAGTCTGAGGTATATGTAGGTCTGATCTAAGTCTGAGGTATATGTAGGTGTGATCTAGGTCTGAGGTATATGTAGGTGTGATATAAGTCTGAGGTATATGTAGGTCTGATCTAAGTCTGAGGTATATGTAGGTCTGATCTAAGTCTGAGGTATATGTAGGTGTAGGTGTGATCTAACTCTGAGGTATATGTAGGTCTGATCTAAGTCTGAGGTATATGTATTGTGATGTAAGTCTGAGGTATATGTAGGTCTGTTCTAAGTCTGAGGTATATGTAGGTCTGATCTAAGTCTGAGGTATATGTAGGTGTGATCTAGGTCTGAGGTATATGTAGGTGTGATATAAGTCTGAGGTATATGTAGGTGTGATCTAGGTCTGAGGTATATTTAGGTGTAGGTGTGATCTAATTCTGAGGTATATGTAGGTCTGATCTAAGTCTGAGGTATATGTATTGTGATATAAGTCTGAGGTATATGTAGGTGTAGGTGTGATCTAATTCTGAAGTATATGTAGGTCTGATCTAAGTCTGAGGTATATGTATTGTGATATAAGTCTGAGGTATATGTAGGTCTGATCTAAGTCTGAGGTATATGTAGGTGTGATCTAGGTCTGAGGTATATGTAGGTGTGATATAAGTCTGAGGTATATGTAGGTGTGATCTAGG
This sequence comes from Bombina bombina, assembly GCF_027579735.1. Classification (NCBI taxonomy): domain Eukaryota; kingdom Metazoa; phylum Chordata; class Amphibia; order Anura; family Bombinatoridae; genus Bombina; species Bombina bombina. The sequence goes on along the minus strand of NC_069505.1, from coordinate 480,120,151 downwards.
TCTGAGGTATATGCAGGTGTGTTCTAAGTCTGAGGTATATGTAGGTGTGATCTAGGTCTGAGGTATATGTAGGTGTGATCTAAGTCTGAGGTATATGTAGGTGTGATCTAAGTCTGAGGTATATGTAGGCGTGATATAAGTCTGAGGTATATGTAGGTCTGATCTAAGTCTGAGGTATATGTAGGTGTGATCTAAGTCTGAGGTATATGTAGGTGTGATCTAACTCTGAGGTATATGTAGGTCTGATCTAAGTCTGAGGTATATGTATTGTGATGTAAGTCTGAGGTATATGTAGGTCTGATCTAAGTCTGAGGTATATGTAGGTCTGATCTAAGTCTGAGGTATATGTAGGTGTGATCTAGGTCTGAGGTATATGTAGGTGTGATATAAGTCTGAGGTATATGTAGGTGTGATCTAGGTCTGAGGTATATTTAGGTGTAGGTGTGATCTAATTCTGAGGTATATGTAGGTCTGATCTAAGTCTGAGGTATATGTAGGTGTGATCTAGGTCTGAGGTATATGTAGGTGTGATATAAGTCTGAGGTATATGTAGGTGTGATCTAGGTCTGAGGTATATTTAGGTGTAGGTGTGATATAAGTCTGAGGTGTATGTAGGTGTGATATAAGTCTGAGGTATATGTAGGTCTGATCTAAGTCTGAGGTATATGTAGGTGTGATCTAACTCTGAGGTATATGTAGGTCTGATCTAAGTCTGAGGTATATGTATTGTGATGTAAGTCTGAGGTATATGTAGGTCTGATCTAAGTCTGAGGTATATGTAGGTCTGATCTAAGTCTGAGGTATATGTAGGTGTGATCTAGGTCTGAGGTATATGTAGGTGTGATATAAGTCTGAGGTATATGTAGGTGTGATCTAGGTCTGAGGTATATTTAGGTGTAGGTGTTATCTAATTCTGAGGTATATGTAGGTCTGATCTAAGTCTGAGGTATATGTATTGTGATATAAGTCTGAGGTATATGTAGGTGTAGGTGTGATCTAATTCTGAAGTATATGTAGGTCTGATCTAAGTCTGAGGTATATGTATTGTGATATAAGTCTGAGGTATATGTAGGTCTGATCTAAGTCTGAGGTATATGTAGGTGTGATCTAGGTCTGAGGTATATGTAGGTGTGATATAAGTCTGAGGTATATGTAGGTGTGATCTAGGTCTCAGGTATATGCAGGTGTGTTCTAAGTCTGAGGTATATGTAGGTGTGATCTAGGTCTGAGGTATATGTAGGTGTGATATAAGTCTGAGGTATATGTAGGTGTGATCTAAGTCTGAGGTATATGTAGGCGTGATATAAGTCTGAGGTATATGTAGGTGTGATATAAGTCTGAGGTATATGTAGGTCTGATCTAAGGCTGAGGTATATGTAAGTGTGATATAAGTCTGAGGTGTATGTAGGTGTGATCTAGGTCTGAGGTATATGCAGGTGTGTTCTAAGTCTGAGGTATATGTAGGTGTGATCTAGGTCTGAGGTATATGTAGGTGTGATATAAGTCTGAGGTATATGTAGGTGTGATCTAAGTCTGAGGTATATGTAGGCGTGATATAAGTCTGAGGTATATGTAGGTGTGATATAAGTCTGAGGTATATGTAGGTCTGATCTAAGTCTGAGGTATATGTAAGTGTGATATAAGTCTGAGGTGTATGTAGGTGTGATATAAGTCTGAGGTATATGTAGATCTGATCTAAGTCTGAGGTATATGTAGGAGTGATCTAAGTCTGAGGTATATGTAGGTCTGATCTAAGTCTGAGGTAAATGTAGGTGTGATATAAGTCTGAGGTATATGTAGGTCTGATCTAAGTCTGAGGTAAATGTAGGTGTGATATAAGTCTGAGGTATATGTAGGTGTGATATAAGTCTGAGGTATATGTAGGTCTTATCTAAGTCTGAGGTATATGTAAGTGTGATATAAGTCTGAGGTGTATGTAGGTGTGATATAAGTCTGAGGTATATGTAGGTCTGATCTAAGTCTGAGGTATATGTAGGAGTGATCTAAGTCTGAGGTATATGTAGGTCTGATCTAAGTCTGAGGTATATGTAGGTGTGATATAAGTCTGAGGTATATGTAGGTGTGATATAAGTCTGAGGTATATGTAGGTGTGATCTAAGTCTGAGGTATATGTAGGTGTGATATAAGTCTGAGGTGTATGTAGGTGTGATCTAAGTCTGAGGTATATGTAGGTGTGATATAAGTCTGAGGTATATGTAGGTGTGATATAAGTCTGAGGTATATGTAGGTGTGATATAAGTCGGAGGTATATGTAGGTCTGATCTAAGCCTGAGGTATATGTAAGTGTGATCTAAGTCTGAGGTATATGTATTGTGATATAAGTGTGAGGTATATGTAGGTCTGATCTTAGTCTGAGATATATGTAGGTGTAATGTAAGTCTGAGGTATATGTAGGTGTGATATAAGTCTGAGGTATATGTAGGTGTGATATAAGTCTGAGGTATAGTAGGTGTGATATAAGTCTGAGGTATATGTAGGTGTGATCTTAGTCTGAGACATATGTAGGTGTGATATAAGTCTGAGATATATGTAGGTGTGATGTAAGTCTGAGGCATATGTAGGTGTGATATAATTCTGAGGTATAGCAGGTGTGATATAAGTCTGATGTATATAGGTGTGATCTAAGTCTGAGGTTTATGTAGGTGTAATCTAATTCTGAGGTATATGTAGGTGTGATATAAGTCTGAGGTATACAGACATCCCATCTCTCCCTGAAGTTCAGGGAGTCTCCCTGTTTGTAATAGCGACTCCCTGATGCCAGCAAATGGAATGCAATCTCCATGAAATTTCAAGTACCATGATCCAATGTGGCCCAAATCTGGAAAAGTATATATTTAAGGAATGCCTTTAGTTGCTGGGACGTTATAGAACCCTCAAAGCATGCATCAGTAACCAAAACTCCCCCACTGATTCTAATAAAATAAAACACAAATACTACCTTATTTACTGCACATAATTAAACTTTGTATCCTAAAATATTTAAGCATTCAACAAGCGTACGATCACTGGAAAATAGGTTTGTTGTATGTGGTTGTGCAATAAAGCTACTTTTTTAAATGTGACTTTGGTGGGAATCTACTTTAATGATAAGTCTCTATCTTATTTAGGTTTCAAGGTGTCTAATATATAACTGGGAGGGGGGGGCGGTGCAGAAGCGGGTGAAGCCACCTCCCTGAAATTAGTTTTTGAAGGTTGGGATTGGGATGTCTGGAGGTATATGTATTGTGATATAAGTCTGAAATATATGTAAGTGTGATATAAGTCTGAGGTATATATAGGTGTGATATAAGTCTGAGGTATATGTAGGTGTGATATAAGTCTGAGGTATATGTAAGTGTGATATAAGTCTGAGGTATATGTAGGTGTGATATAAGTCTGAGGTATTTGTAGGTGTGATATAAGTCTGAGGTATATGTAGGTGTGATATAAGTCTGAGGTATTTGTAGGTGTGATATAAGTCTGAGGTATATGTAGGTGTGATATAAGGCTGAGGTATATGTAAGTGTGATATAAGTCTGAGGTATGTGTAGGTGTGATATCAGTCTGAGGTATATGTAAGTGTGATATAAGTCTGAGGTATATCTAGGTGTGATATAAGTCTGGGGTATATCTAGGTGTGATATAAGGCTGAGGTATATGTAGGTGTGATATAAGTCTGAGGTATATGTAAGTGTGATATAAGTCTGAGGTATGTGTAGGTGTGATATCAGTCTGAGGTATATGTAGGTGTGATATAAGTCTGAGGTATATGTAAGTGTGATATAAGTCTGAGGTATATCTAGGTGTGATATAAGTCTGAGGTACATCTAGGTGTGATATAAGTCTGAGGTATATGTAGGTCTGATCTAAGTCTGATGTATATGTAGGTCTGATCTAAATCTGAGGTATATGTAGGTCTGATATAAGTTTGAGGTATATGTAGCTGTGATCTAAGTCTGAGGTATATGTATTGTGATATAAGTCTGAGGTGTATGTAGGTGTGATATAAGTCTGAGGTATATATAGGTTTGATATAAGTCTGAGATATATGTATTGTGATATAAGTCTGAGGTATATGTAGCTGTGATCTAAGTCTGAAGTATATGTATTGTGATATAAGTCTGGGGTGTATGTAGGTGTGATATAAGTCTGTGATATATGTAGGCCTGATCTAAGTCTGAGGTATATTCAGGTCGATGCTGGATTGATCGTAATAGGCGGGATCAATCTGATATACTACAGGAAAGACTGATATTTCTACTCTGTGAAAATCATTAAAGGGACACTGAACCCAAATTTTTTCTTTTGTGATTTAGATAGAGCAACTTTCTAATTTACTCCTATTATCAATTTTTCTTTGTTCTCTTGCTATCTTTATTTGAAAAAGGCATCTAAGCTTTTGTTTGGTTCAGACTCTGGACAGCACTTTTTATTGGTGGATGAATTTATCCACCAATCAGCAAGAACAACCCAGGTTGTTCACCAGAAATGGGCCGGCATCTGAACTTACATTCTTGCATTTCAAATAAAGATACCAAGAGAATAAAGAAAATTTGATAATAGGAGTAAATTAGAAAGTTGCTTAAAATGTCATGCTCTATCTGAATCACAAAAGAAAAAATGTTTGGGTTCAATGTCCCTTTAACTGGGCTAAAATAAAAAGAAGATGCACCCAGGTGGTAAATCACCATAGAACAGGCTAACAATGTTATTGAGCTGGTTGTTCGTTCCTGTGAGTGCGCTTCTCTCTGTGTGTGATGTATGTAAAAAAGATATTTATCCGTGAAATTTCCACAGTAGCCACATCCCATTGTAAAAGGACTCTAAGCAACCAATCAGGATGCCTGTCCTGGGAACTGCAATCAAGCGTGCATCAGGCATGTGCAGACACGGTCACTTTATTTCTCTCCTCTGTTTAAGGAAGTTTTCTATGAAAACTAGCAAAAATGTTGTTAAATCTCACAAGATTACACCAAAGCAAAGTGTAGACTAAGCACTGTGATGCTGATAGGCTGTTTTTTGTACCATGCTAATGACAGTATCTGAAGGATAACTGCTCACAGAGCACTTCCTCTGGTGAGCTGATGAAATTCTGAGGTAAAATATCTTCCTTTTTATATTGAGATGTTCATGTTAAATTTTAGTCAGATTTTTTAGATTTACTCCATCCCTTTCAAGAGATTTGGCATATGGATAGCCTGTACCTTTCATGAGGCGTATTGTAAATAATTTAGATCAGTGAATTTATCTATTTAGAGGTTTTATATGATTTAGTTCTTCAACCCCAAGTCTTTTCCCCCGATATTAAAATAAATTAAAACATTTCCTTAAGCACTTCGCATTGAGCAAGTACTGGTATTATGTTAGTCAACTTTATAAATGGCCACCTGAATGATATTTTTTCTACAAATTATTTTCTTCATAAAAAAATAAGGGAATTCAGGATCAATAGTAACTATTATTCAGTTAGGATACAGAACAGATAAGTTACAGTTTTACATTCCCAATCAAAAATCTAACTTCCTGCATTGCAAAAATGATAATTATTTTTTTAAATTAAATCTCGTCATAAAGTTATATATTTGTATTTTCCATAGTAAACCACAGATACCCAGTCAATACTACGTAATACTATTCTAAAGTAAAAGTACTGACAGACTGATTACGTCTACACATTATATATAGAGAAACGGCTGTCACTCACTTGAGAGCCACGCCCCTCCTATTGTCTACCTACTGCCAGTTAGCATAGCCGGAGCCAATCACTGTCGAGAGGGTGTGTTCTACTCGTCACACTGTCTTGACAGCTAATCTTAGCAGAGGCGGATTTTCCAATTCGGCGCATTGATGACGTACGTACGTAAGGGACACGCAAAGACGTGACGTTACGTGCAAGCGACAGCTTTGCTGGTGGGCTCTGCCTGTGTGGCTCCAAGATATAGAGGTGAAAACCGGAGGCGGGAACGGGAGGTGAGAAGAGTGTTTAGAAGTAACGGGGACTCTTTGGAGGGGCGGGATTCAAGATACCTGTCCACTTAATGTAACCATAGTAACCAGGAGTGGGCTTGAGCCCCCATGTATAGCCTTATGTAACCATAGTAACCAGGTGGTGGCTGGACCTATATATATATATATATATATATATATATATATATATATATATCATAAACTTACACTTGTTTACTATGATAGACAAATATCATATATATGTGGGTCAGGCCTACAACTAGTTTCCACAGTTGCATGTTGTGTGTGTATGTGTATGTATATATATATATATATATATATATATAAACATGCAACTGTGGAAACTAGTTGTAGGCCTGACCCCCATATATATGATCTTGTCTATCGATAGTAAACAAATGTACTATATATGAATATATATACACACACACTCTTTCCAAGTAACCATGGTAACCTGGTATGAGCCTCTGCTCCCAAATGTATACCATAGGAATCAGTTGTGAACCTGGCTCTCTATCGCTTTTTATAAGGGCTGCAGATACATCAGTATAGTTTATACTCCTGTTACCATAGTAACTAGGCGTGAGCTTGAGCCCATACACTAATTGTTTGGGAGGATGGAAATGCCTGGTTTAAATATTGCCCATCTGGAAGATTATTGGGATTATTTTTTTCATGTTTGGAAGTATTTTTGCATCAGTTGAGTGTTTCCTTTGAAACCCATAAATAGTATTGAATATGCAGTGGCTACAGATTTTGTTTAACAGATGTTTAAGTGACTAGATGTGATGTGACTTTGTCTGGGCCAAATAACCTCTTTATAATTCCTGGGTGTTTTGTGCTTGTTCCCAAAGCAGAACATGCTGTGATCTGAGATGTCACCGCAGAAAATGCAGCATGTCTGCAGAAAGAATGTGACACATGCAGTAACTGTTAGCACTTTCAACACTGCTCCACTTTCTAGTTGTTCTCTTCAAACAGCGCTGTGCTCTGGCTGCACTTGTGTAGGTTTTTATTTATTGTTGACTGTCTCAGATTTTTCAACCCCGCCCCCTAGCCTTTCTTGGTCTGCAAAGCTGTGACTTCTGAATATAAGAGATTCTTGTGAGCAATTAACATATTTATTACTATATTTCTACCTTGTGATGTAAGACCAAGAGAAAAAGAAACAAATTTATTCAGGAGACATTTGAAAAACTTAACACATTATTTTTTTTGCCTGCAGCTAATTTGCAATGCAATTTCCAGCTGGCGCACAATATTATAAAATTATTGCAATTGAACTGGTGCTTTAGTGTAAATTCATAATTTAAAATTGAATTTTATTTCAAAAAGATCTGCAGAAAATGTTTCACTAAAAAAAAACTAATCACAGCATGTGTAGAAAATTTCTGCCTCTGGGGTGCTTGTGAAGCTGTTTGTCTTGTCAAAGGGAGGTTGTCAGGGTATATTAACACTTCACGCCCACCTAGGGTCTTTTTTTATTTTAGTAATAAGTGGTAACACCTTCCCCGATCTGTTATTGCTATAAACTACTTAGTAGGAAGTCTGCATTAAAGGGATATGAAACCCTACATTTACCCACCAATCGCTGCCCAGGTGCTGAAGTAAAAATGGGCCAGCTGCTAAGCTTACATTACTGCTTTTCAAATAAAGATACCAAGAGAACGGGAAAAATTTATAATAGGAGTAAATTAGAAAGTTGCTTAAAATTGCATGCTCTATCTGAATCATGACAGATAATTTTTCGTGTTTTATATTCCTTTTATGTCCCACCATTTATAATGTGTTCAAATTTTTTTTTTTCCTGCTTTTAATTAATTGTTTTTTTCCTGTTGGGTATTTGTTAACCACTGTTTTTGTTTTGTTTTTGTAGATTTATTGTAACATTAAAAGGATTTATGATCAGGAATTTGCAACCAACACCAATAACCACCATAAAAATTTGCATTTACCGTACGCATAATACAGACGTATGCCATCAAGTGGGATCTGGTCCACCTGTTGTATGATGGGTCCTCCTAACACCTTTCGAGTGTAAAAACTCACTAGATTTTACTTTCTCACTACCCACAAACAACATGAAGTTTCGGGATCAGGTGAGCACACTCTCAGACTGGTTTAAGAGCTGGAACGAATGTGAACAGACAGTGGCTCTACTGTCGCTGTTGAAGAGGATCACTAGGACGCAGGCACGCTTCCTTCAGTTGTGTCTAGAGCACTCCCTGGCCGATTGTACCGAGATACACATCCTTGAGTCCGAGGCCAACAGTGCCGGTAAGTGGCCCTTATTGGTTCCCCAGTGTGTTTGTTTATAGAATACTTGTGCTTCCTCATTGCTAATGGTGTTGAGAGGGGGTTCTTCAGAGCCCATATCTCTGTGTTCCAAATCACTTACAGGGACAAGAGACTACTTGTTCGAAAGAGGAGAGTCCGCCCTTTCAATTTCATGGTTTCACATCCCCTAAGAAAAGGTGATTAGTCTCAAAAAGGCAGCTATATATATATTTTTTTTTGGCTGGGGGTGGGGGTCTCTATATTTATATAGAGTTACACTTTTACTTTACTTTTCTCTCTTGGGGAAAAAGTTATATATTATTTAAAAGAATTCCCTCTTCCAAGTGAGGGATCATTTTTCCAACAAAGGGGTATCATACCTTTTTATCATTACCATATAAACTGCAATTCCAGATGTATTTATTTATGGAGGGGACACATTAGGTGGTTTTTTTGTGTGTGTGTGTCTTTGTGCTCAGATAGGAATTCTAGCACAACGGGTGTCCCCTCTTTCAGAACCAATTTACTTCCATTAACAAAATGTGCACAGTCTTTTTGTATTTACACTATTTGAGTCACCAGCTCCTACTGAGCACGTGCAAGAATTCACAGAATAAACGTATATGCATTTGTGATTGGCTGATGGCTGTCACAGGATACAGGAGGAGTCGAAATATACAAAAATTTGTCAGAAATAAATCTACTATTCATTTGAAGTTCAGACTAAGTGCTATTGCATTGTCTTTTTATAATGCATGTGTTGTTTATGTAACACTTTACTGCTTCTTTAATATATATGTGTGTGTGTATGCATATTTGTCTATAAATATACTCTCATTGGGGTGGCCAAACAAAAGTTTCTGGACCCTAGTTTTTGAACACCTTATTAACAGAGTTTGAAAAGTTGCAAAAATAATAAAATATTCTAATATTCAGTTAGTAATTTGTGTTGAAAGGCTTGGCAATGGAAAAACTAGCTAGATTGTTACTTCTGACTCCTAATGTTTTGCTTATGAACACTTGCCTGGCTGTCTCGTAAAGGGGCATGGTACTGAAAAGTTGTATATCATGTACTTGAGAGAGCAGCAGTTATGAAAAAAGGCCAAGTAAAAGCTGTTTAAAGTGAATGTAAACTTCGACGAATGTGTGCCTGGTTTTGAAAAATCCTATTTAAAAAAACAAAACAAAAAAACGGGCATTTTCCTTCATCAAAGTTTTACATTTCAGTTTTTGTTAAAATACTTACCTTTTCTTCATGAAAGCCAGACCAGCGATTCCCCCACCTGCCGCTCATCTCTTCATACGTCAGAAATGAAGAATCCAGCTTCCTCCAATGACCCCCCCCCACGAGGAAACATTGCCTGAGGCCGTGCCGTGATTGGAGGAAGCCGGATTCGTCATTTCTGACGTATAAAGAGACAAGTGGCAGGTGGGGGAATCGCTGGTCCGGGCTTTCAAGAAGAAAAGGTAAGTATTTTTTTAAAGTATTTTTTTAAAAAACGGTGAAATGTAAACTTTGATGAATGAAAGTGCCCCTGTTTTTAATAGTATTTTTAAAAACCGGGCACACATTCGTCAAAGTTTCCATTCACTTTAAATCTAAATGAAGTGAACAGGAAGTGCATGATTTGTATACAATTGTGTCCCTGACTGCTGTTTATTGGCCGATAGGGACAACTCATGCAGAAAAAGCTGCACAGGGACCCTTGTATTTTGATTTATTTCTGTGGTCATGGGATTTTAAAGGGGCATAAAAGTGGAAAAATAAACCCATACATTTTCACAACCGGTAAGAACCATAGGCTCAACAAGTCTGCTCATATTTCCTATAAAGGGTAAGATCAATTAGTTTGTAAAATAAATCAAACCCTTTACTACAAAAGAGGTTATGACAGCGCTAAAGTGATGTAAATAAAATTAACTCAAATGTGGTAAATTAAAAAAATATTTAATATACAGATATATTTATTTAACAGTACAATAAAAAAGTTGTCATATAAAACACAATACAAATGATACTTGCTCTGGTAAAACTTTTTTTTTAACCCCTTAAGGACAAGGCCATTTTCAATTTCTTTCTCTTAAAGGGACACTGTACCCAAAAATTTTCTTTCGTGATTCAGATTGAGCATGAAATTTTAAGCAACTTTCTATTTTACTCCTATTATCAAATTTTATTCATTCTCTTGGTATCTTTATTTGAAATGCAAGAATGTAAGTTTAGATGCCGGCCCATTTTTGTGAACAACCTGGGTTGTCCTTGCTGATTGGTGGATAAATTCATCCACCAATAAAAAAGTGCTGTCCAGAGTACTGAAACAAAAAAAAGCTTAGATGCCTTCTTTTTCAAATAATGATAGCAAGAGAACGAAGAAAAATTGATAATAGGAGTAAATTAGAAAGTTGCTTAAAATTGCATGCTCTATCTGAATTACAAAAGAAAAAATGTGGGTTCAGTGTCCCTTTAAGGACCAGGGCTATTTTTACATTTCTGAGGTGTTTGTGTTTAGCTGTAATTTTCCTCTTACTCATTTACTGTACCCACACATATTATATACAGTTTTTCTCGCAATTAAATAGACTTTCTAAAGATACCATTATTTTCATCATATCTTATAATTTACTATAATTTTTTTTATAAAATATGAGGAAAAAATGAAAAAAAACACACTTTTTCTAACTTTGACCCCCAAAATCTGTTACACATCTACAACCACCAAAAAACACCCATGCTAAATAGTTTCTAAATTTTGTCCTGAGTTTAGAAATACCCAATGTTTACATGTTCTTTGCTTTTTTCGCAAGTTATAGGGCAATAAGTACAAGTAGCACTTCGCTATTTCCAAACCACTTTTTTTAAACATTAGCGCTAGTTACATTGTAACACTGATATCTATCAGGAATACCTGAATATCCCTTGACATGTATATATATATTTTTAGAAGACAACCCAAAGTATTGATCTAGGCCCATTTTGGCATATTTCATGCCACCATTTCACCGCCAAATGAGATCAAATAAAAAAATTGTTCACTTTTTCACAAATTCTTTCACAAACTTTAGGTTTCTCACTGAAATTATTTGCAAACAACTTGTGCAATTATGGCATAAGTGGTTGTAAACGCTTTTCTGGGATCCCCTTTGTTCAGAAATAGCAGACATATATGGCTTTGGCGTTGCTTTTTGGTAATTAGAAGGCCGCTAAATGCCACTGCGCACCACACGTGTATTATGCCCAGCAGTGAAGGGGTTAATTAGGGAGCATGTAGGGAGCTTCTAGGGTTAATTTTAGCTGTAGTGTAGTAGACAACCCCAAATATTGATCTAGGCTCATCTTGGTATATTTCATGCCACCATTTCAACGCCAAATGCGATCAAATGAAAAAAAAGTTACATTTTTCACAATTTTAGGTTTCTCACTGAAATTATTTACAAACACCTTGTGCAATTATGGCACAAATGGTTGTAAAATCTTCTCTGGGATCCCCTTTGTTCAGAAATAGCAGACATATATGGCTTTGGCGTTGCTTCTTGGTAATTAGAAGGCCGCTAAATGCAGCTGCTCACCACACATGTATTATACTCCGCAGTGAAGGGGTTAATTAGGGAGCTTGTAGGGTTAATTTTAGCTTTAGTGTAGTAGACAACCCAAAGTATTGATCTAGGCCCATTTTGGTATATTTCATGCCACCATTTCCCCGCCAAATGCAATCAAATGAAAAATAACGTTCACTTTTTCACAATTGTTTTCACAAACTTTAGGTTTCTCACTGAAATTATTTACAAACAGCTTGTGCAATTATGGCACAAATGGTTGTAAATGCTTCTCTGGGATCCCCTTTGTTCAGAAATAGCAGATATATATGGCTTTGGCTTTGATTTTTGGTAATTAGAAGGCCGCTAAATACCGCTGCGCATCACACGTGAATTATGTCTAGCAGTGAAGGGGTTAATTTGGGAGCTTGCAGGGTTAATTTTAGCTTTAATGTAGAGATCAGCCTCCCACCTGACACATCACACCACCTGATCCCTCCCAAACAGCTCTCTTCCCTCCCCCACCCCACAATTGTCCCCGCCATCTTAAGTACTTTGTTTGTTTTTAGCATATTTACATATGCTGATGTGTAGGATCCCCCCCCAAACAGCTCTCTAGCCCTCCCCCCTCTACCTTATTGGTAGCCATTTTGGGTACTGGCAGCTGTCTGCCAGTACACAGTTTACTAAAAAAAAACCTGCTTTTTTTATATTAATTTTTTTTTCTGTAGTGTAGCTTCCCCCCAGCCAAAGAGCAACCCCCACCCCTCTCAGATCCCTTAGATGTATTTTTTAAATACATTTTTACCCCACTCTATCCCACTTTTTTTTTTTTAAATTTCTGTAGTGTAGCCGTTCCCACCCACTTCCACGCCGTGCACGCGCCCGGCCTCCCGGTCACACGCACGCGCCTCTGTGCACTCCCACCCACCAACGATACCCGCCATTAATGTCCGGTGCAGAGAGGGCCACAGAGTGGCTCTCTCTGCATCGGATGGCCAAGGGGTGTTATTGCAGGATGCCTCGATATTGAGGCATCACTGCAATAACCGGAAAGCGTCTGGAAGCGAGCAGGATCGCTTCCAGCCGCTTTAAACCCCTAATGTCGTACAGGGTACGTCGCTGGTCTTTTAAGACCAGGTTGTGTGCGACGTACCCTGTACAACATGTGTCGTTAAGGGGTTAAAGCCACCTGAAACCCAACATTTTCCTTTAATGATTTAGATAGAACACACAATTTTAAAAATATTTCCAGTTTACATCTTTTAGCAAATTTGTTTCATTCTCTTGGTATCATTTGTTAAAGGAGCAGGAATGCACTCCTGGTTTCTAACTGAACACATGGGTGAGCCAATGACAATCGGTATATATATGCAGCCACCAATCAGCAGCTAGGACCTAGGTTCTTTGCTGCTCCTGAGCTTTTCTAGATAAACCTTTTCAGCAAAGAATAACAAGAGCATGAAGCAAATTAAATAGAAGTAAATTGGAAAGTTGTTTAAAATGATATGCTCTATCTGAATTATGAGGGTCTAATAATGACTTTACTGTACCTTTTAACAAAGTCTCTCTGTTGCAACCGCAAACCAAAGCACAGAGTCACCAGCTGGTATTTCCTCTACAAAACACTACGCGTTTCAAGGAAACAACCTCTTCTCCAGCTTTTATATGACTATTTTATTTAATTGTATTGCTATATACATATATTTTTAATTACCCCATTTGAGTTAATTCATCTTATTTACATCACTTTAGCGCTGTCATAACCTCTTTTGTAGTAAATGGTTTGATTTAGTTTGTATTTTTTTTTTTTTTTTTGTATGAAAGATCTAGATACTATTCATGGAATTTTCAAAATCTTTATTTTCAAAATATTTTTTTTTCTACAATATTTTTATTTTATAGTGGACTGAAATTATTAGAAATTTTCTTGTTCAGATCATTTCACCTAATATTTATTATAAAGTGGGCACTATCCTAAAGGTAACCTATTGCTATATCAATTCACTTCTATAATAGCCTCACGATTATCCCAGGTGTTTCTAATGTCTCCCACAGTGTTTGCCCTTACCAGGTGTAGGTTTATTTCATGCCCAAATATCCAGCATTTGTTACTGAAACGAATGCCGAAAATGCCCACTGTCTGCGGCTTTTGGCTCATTATGGTGCTAGATTTGCACATATATTTACGTTTGTTAAATGAATACCGAATATTTGCACATCCCTAGAATCAAATACCCTTTCTGCTCTATGCCGTGTTTCTCAATTCCAGTCCGCAGGGTACACTAACAGGCCAGATTTACAGGATATCTGAACTATGGCCCAGAGGCAGAAATTTTTTCACTTTCTGCGATTTTTTTTTTTTTTTTTTTTTTTTTTTTTTTTTAAATTTGATTGCTCTGCAGCTTATAAAATTCAATACACTAAAGCAGTGCTTTCCAAACTGTGTGTCGTGACGCATTAGTGTGTCGGCAGCAGTGTGTGGGTGTGTCCCTCCCTGCTTTTTTTTTTTTTGGTTTCCGACTTTCTGCCTGCCTGCTACGCATATCACATGGTTGACTCGTGATTGATACCTAGTGGGTCACAGATCATCTTAACCTATTGGTGCAGCTCAGTGGGAACTGAAACTATTCACATTGGCTCCTGACTGCACGTGTAGTCTCCTCAATCGTCTTGTGACTACATGTGTAGTCAGTGAGTGGGATAGCAGTGTGTTTTCAGCGCGGGCAGTAGTCAGTGCAACTCGCAGAGCTCTGAAGGCGGCAGCTTAAACGCTGAGCTGAAGTCAGAAGTCAAAGTGTTTTTTTTTTGTTTGTTTTTTTTGCAGCTAGCTCCCAGTAGTGCATTTCGTTATTATATAATTCAGGGCTCGACAATCCCAGGAGCCAGGTAGCCACTGGCTCCTAGAATTTTACCACTGGCTCCTAACTTTTTGGGTTATTCTCCTTATATCTATTTAGGCATACCACTGTCTGGCTCCTAATAGTTTATTTTGCTCCTAAATTTTAAACAGATTTGTGAACCCCTGATATAATTTATGTATGTGTCCGTATTTTTTAAAACAAGTTAGTTTAACCTCCTGTTTGCTAATACAACTGAGTTACTGTGTCACGAAATTATGTAGGTTTAAAAAGTGTGTCGCCAACATGAAAAGTTTGGAAAGCACTGCACTAAAGCATCAGTTCAGTTGCAATGTGTTGATTTAACTGGAGAATACAGCAATTTTTTAACTTTTATAATATATTGCAGCAGTTTAAAATTGGATTGCAAATTAGCTGCAGACAAAAAAAGAAATTGTAAAATGTCTCTTGAATAAATTTGTTTCCTTATCTCTTGGTCTAACAAAGATAGAAATGTAGTAATAAAAAAAGGTGCATTGCTCATAAGAATGTCTTACATTCAGAAAAAACTGCTTTGCAGACTAGGAAAGGCTAGGGGTGTGTTTGAAAGAAGTCTGAGAGCCAGTCAACAATCAATGCTCTGCTGCTTTGCAGCGCTACTGCACATTTGTCTGTTCACTTCAAACAACACTTTGCTGTGGATGCGGTGTGTTAAGGAAAACTTACACAGTGCAGCCAGAGCAAGGCTCTGTTTGAAGAGAACAGCCAGATGTGGAGCAGCGCTGCAACGTTAAAGCACTAACAGTTCCTGCATGTGTACTGTTCTTTTTGCAGACATGATGCATTTTCTGTGATGACATCTCAGATCACTGTATGCTCTGCCTTATGGAATTAGAGCATAGGGAAAATAATTAGCTGATCATGGTTATTAACCTGCTTTTCCCCCAAGGTAATTCTGAAAATCAGGCCTATTAGTGTGCTCTTTTGAGTATCTTCTCGTTTGCTCGCATATATGTGTTTAATCCTTTCATATAGTAAAAATCGGCTCCAGAGCAGAAAAGCACTACTGAGAGCTAGCTGAACACATGTAGTGAGCCACGGGTGTGTAGCAATCTGCTAGCTACTAGTAGTGCAGTTCTTGAGCCTACCTAGGTATGCTTTGCAGAAGTCCAATTTGAAGAGAATAAAGTAAATTTGATAACGGAAGAAAATTTGAAAAATCTCTTAAAATTGCTTGCTCTATGTAAACCATGAAAGTTCAATGTTGACTTTCATGTCCCTTTTTTAAGGACTCTCTTTGGAGCATTTAGTTTCCTTCCCCAAAAAATTCAAGTGCACTGAGTTATTTACTAAGGCAGCTAGGCAGAGAGAACTTCACCTTCTCAAAAGAAGCAGAACACGTCCCTCTATACCAGACATCCTCAAACTAGGCCCTCCAGAGGTTTTGGAACTACATTTCCCATGATGCTCAGCTAGCTGATATGCTGGATGAGCATCATGGGAAATGTAGTTTCAAAACCTCTGGAGGGCCAAGTTTGAGGATGTCCGCTCTATACCAGTGACAGTTAACCTTGGCACCCCAGATGTTTTGGAATTCAAAAAAGGGTCACTTGCAGCATTATGGAGATTTGGAGTGTTAGGCTCTTATTTAGGACAGGAGGTTGACAAACCATTTATATATTTGGGAGCCATTAAGAATTTTTAGGAGCCAGGCATACTTTTAGGAGTCAGTCAGCACTATTTGTTTAGATATATGAAGAATAAGCCAAATAGTTAGGAGCCAGTGGCTCCTGGTTTATCAAGTCCTGATTTAGGATATTTGTGGTGTCTACTTTCTCTAGAATAGAATCTAATTAGGAACCCGTTCCGACATACATGTTAAGTGGTTACCATTAAAAATGTGATCAGTTTGTATAATGGTACTACGGATTCTTTATCTGAGCACTCCGCAACAACAGCTACAAATACCTGAAGCATAAAGTGGAACAATTTTACGTTTGATCTGATTTAATGGCATGCTGCAATCCATGTGGTTTACAAGCATAGGTAGAAATATTTGTGTATTTATATAAAGCTAATAAAACATGCAATGTTTTTTATTTTTATTGAGGTTTTTGAAAAGTACAAACATTCAATACGTTACAATTGTCAAACTTATGTTGCATAATATACAGATACTATAAAACAGCATAAATATTGCTGGGTATGACAATCCATACGAGTTACTGAAGAACCATGTAAGATATAGGGCTATTGTAATCTGTATAGGGAATTTAAACATAGAATACAGTACATTGTTTTATATTTTTTTTAAACAATATATAGAGTTGCATATCCCCTTAACTATGGTAATTTATCCCTAAATAGTAATTCTGGCCTCTCGTGGACCCCTAACATTATCTAGAACTCGTAGAGATTTCAGGGGGGACAGGGAAAATGAAATGGAATTTCAGTAGAATGTATTTTCCTATGCTTACCTAGTAAGTTGTTTCTGGGGGGGGGGGGGTTAATGAGATAGTATTATAGGAAATGAAATATCCTTACTGGCTATATTTATAGTCGTTATATCCTCTGAGTCTACGTGCCTATTAATATATCCTGATCTGGGTAATAAGGAGCTGATATCAGAGTAATGACTGTATCCCTTTGTAAGATTTATAGCATCTAGGTAAGGG
Source organism: Bombina bombina (assembly GCF_027579735.1). Taxonomy (NCBI): domain Eukaryota; kingdom Metazoa; phylum Chordata; class Amphibia; order Anura; family Bombinatoridae; genus Bombina; species Bombina bombina. The sequence goes on along the minus strand of NC_069505.1, from coordinate 480,102,858 downwards.
GCTATTCTGTGTTGAAGATGACAGTTGAGTGTAATAAATTGTCAGTTTCACTAGTATTTAACTTTAATTCTGGGTATAGCTATAGTACATTTATGCCAAGTAAATCATTGGTTCAATCAGGAGCCTCTAGCAATAACTTAATATTATCCATGTTTCACCTATTCTCCTTTGCTTTCTATTAGGGTTGCACTGATACCATTTTTCTTAAGACCGAGTACAAGTTACCGATACTAATTACCAATACTTTTTTTTTGTTTTTGTTTGCCATGACAGTTTTCCAAGCACAATACAGACTAATGATTTAAAGGGACAGTCAATTCCAAAAAACCCTTTCATGATTTAAATAGAGAATGTAATTTTAAACAATTTACTTTTATCACCAATGTTGCTTTGTTCGCTTGATATTCTTAGTTGAAAGCTAAAACTAGGAGGTTCATATGTTAATTTTTTAGACCTTGAAGACTGCCTCTAATCTGAATGCATTTTGACCACTAGAGGGAATTAATTCATGTGTTTCATTTAGATAACATTGAGCTCATGCACTTGAAGTTACCCAGGAGTGAGCACTGATTGGCTAAAATGGATGTCTGTCAAAAGAACTGAAATAAGGGGGCAGTTTGCAGAGGCTTAGATACAAGGTAATCACAGAGGTAAAAAGTGTATTTCTATCACAGTGTTGGTTATGCAAAACTGGGGAATGAGTAATAAAGGGATTATCTTTCTTTTTAAACAACAAAAATTCTGCTGTTGACTGTCCCTTTTAATATTGCTTATTTATAAATTATGAACTGTATCTCAAAAGACATTTTGAAATAATAAAACAGTGCTTGTTGTCACAAAGTTCACAGAACATGTTTATAAATAAAAATATTACAATAACATATATTAATAACAACAATAAATAGCAGCTGGGGCAGGAGAGCTACAATTTAAAGGGGTGAGTACTGGATGCATTTGGGTTGTAGGGTGCCTATATAACTTATCAATCTGACATTTGTACTTAAAGGGACAGTCTACACCAGAATTTTTATTGTTTTAAAAGATAGATAAGCCCCCTTTATTACCCATTCCCCAGTTTTGCATAACCAACACAGTTATATTTATATACTTTTTACCTCTGTGATTATCTTGTATCTAAACCTCTGCAAACTGCCCCTTTATTTCAGTTCTTTTGATAGACTTGCAGTTTAGCCAATCAGTGCTGGCTCCCAGATAACTTCACGTGCATGAGCACAGTGTTATCTATATGAAACACATGAACTAACACCCTCTAGTGGTGAAAAACTGTTAAAATGCATTCTGAAATGAGGTGGCCTTCAAGGTCTAAAAAATTAGCATATGAACCTCCTAGGTTAAGCTTTCAACTAAGAATACCAAGACAGCAAAGCAAAATTGCTGATAAAAGTAAATTGGAAAATTGTTTAAAATTACATGCTCTATCTGATTCACGAAAGTTTATTTTGGACTAGACTGTCCCTTTTAATACAAAGTAATATAATTTAATTCTGAAATTAATATTGGGGAAGGAGTATCCCAGTAATCCCCTTTGAGAAAAATGGGGTATTCACATTCTACTGACTCAACAGAAAATAGGGCTGGTCTTCATATTTTTCCAGGGTTGCTTTTTATTCCCAGTCCAGCCCTGGCTAAGGATGTTCCTCAGAGTACAGTATGTTTTGAGCATAATTGTGCAAGATGAGAACTAGCAGTATAACAGACAATCTAGCAATTAGAATCATTTTTCGAAAGTTACTGGCAAGTTCTTATTAAGGAACAGAGGCATCTCTGCATGTTCAGCTATAAGTCTGTTTCTGCTATCAGTAAGTTCTTATTAAGGAACAGAAGCATCTCTGCATGTTCAGCTATAAGTCTGTTTCTGCTATCAGTAAGTTCTTATTAAGGAACAGAAGCATCTCTGCATGTTCAGCTATAAGTCTGTTTCTGCTATCAGTAAGTTCTTATTAAGGAACAGAAGCATCTCTGCATGTTCAGCTATAAGTCTGTTTCTGCTATCAGTAAGTTCTTATTAAAGGGACACTTAACACCTGATAAAAATAATTAAAAAGAATGTTTTCTTATGAATTCAAATCAAGTAACCACTACTGTCTGCTTTATTTGTTCAGCTTACCCCAAAGTGTTGAAAATAATTGATTTGTAGATGAATGCTAATAAGGTGCTTGATTGTCCCATGTAAGGTGCCATATTAGAACGCACGTTACACTGGGGCACAACAGTCATGTGACTCAATGCAGAGTCACATGGCACGCACTTCATATCTCCCTATAATGTATGCATGCATATAGGAAACACAACAGCAGCAGCAGCACTCAATATTATGCAGACAGAGCTTGTGCTGCAGTTTAGTTACTGAAATAAAACATTTTATTATTATGCTTTTCTATGTAAAAAAAAGCTTACTTTTCAAACATTAACACTCTGACATTCCTAAGTGTGCACTGTGAATGCACGGCACTCGGCAGGGTTATAAATGTAAATCTGACAATCTCCGGTCTCCGGTCTGGAGAGGGAGGGGCCGAGGGGGGAGAGAGAGCAGAGAGACTCCAGTCCGTGGGAGAAAAGACTGAATAACTCATGAGGCAAATACTTTTTCCTGGAGATTTGTTCAATACAATATTTTATTTTCATACATCTACATTACAAATATACTGTAATATATGTATATTTGTAATGTAGATGTATGAAAATAAAACAAAAAATTGTATTGAACAAATCTCCAGGAAAAAGTATTTGCAGCATGAGTTATTCAGTCTTTTCTCCCATGGACTGGAGTCTCTCTGCTCTCTCTCCCCCCTCGGCCCCTCCCTCTCCAGACCGGAGCTTGTCAGATTTACATTTATAACCCTGCCGAGTGCAGTGCATTCACAGTGCACACTTAGGAATGTCAGAGTGGTAATGTTTGAAAAGTAAGCTTTTTTTTACATAGAAAAGCATAATAATAAAATGTTTTATTTCAGTAACAGATTTGTAACATAAACTGCAAGCTCTGTCTGCATAATATTGAGTGCTGCTGCTGTGCTTTTTTATGCATACATTATAGGGAGATGCAGTATGAAAAGCGTGTCATGTGACTCCTGTGGTGGTAAAATATGGCGGCATACATAGCTGCATCAAGCCCTGGATATGTATACTTTTAGAAACAATTTTCTTGAAATGTTTTGTGTAAGCTGAAGCTACAGCATGAAGAGCTGTACTCGGTTTTTTATTATTATTCAGTAGAAGTTAGTTTAAATGATTTTTTGCAGTCAAGTGTTTAATGTCCCTTTAAGGAACAGAAGCATCTCTGCATGTTCAGCTATAAGTCTGTTTCTGCTATCAGTAAGTTCTTATTAAGGAACAGAAGCATCTCTGCATGTTCAGCTATAAGTCTGTTTCTGCTATCAGTAAGTTCTTATTAAGGAACAGAAGCATCTCTGCATGTTCAGCTAGAAGTCTGTTTCTGCTATCAGTAAGGGCGTTTGACGCTAAGCTTTCACTTTTCACACTACTGCATGGGGCAGAAAGATATTTTTGGGCCATTAAATCTCAGTTTATTAACTGCCCAGTACTTCAGGGGTTTGTCTGAATGAGGTACAGTGATCTCTCCCAGGTAGGCTTCCAGCTGTAAAGTAGCAGCTTTTGGACATATAATAATACAAATAACAGCAATTTGTATTGGCAGAACAGAAGTGAACACTTTTTAGTTAAGTCTCCACTCCAGCTTAAAATGAAATGGGAACATGTAGTTTGAAAAACGCCACAAGATGGCGTATGGGTAGGAATTTGAGGTATCGGTTTAAGTATCGGCGCCTTTTGCATGAGTACAAGTACTCGTGCAAATACTTGGTATCGGTACCGATACTAGTATCGTTATCGGTGCAACCCTACTTTCTATATATCCCATTACGCTACCCGGCCGCGGTCAGCGCTACAAAACATGAGGCAATACTGTGAGTGGCAATAGCAACACTAAAAAGGCACAACTGAAAAAGCTATAATAAAATAAGCTCCTGTAAATAATGGCTAAGCGAACATTTGTATGCTTATTAGATATAGCAGTGCCCTTGATGTAGTAGACAGACAACTTTAAAACAGAACATATATGTTGGGAAGTAAACATTTCTCACCAAATTTATAAAAATTTAAGCAACAGTGTTTCAACAAACAGAGTATCACATTAATGTAGGTGGAGCAGGGACAACATGCCCCGATCTGGTATAGGATTATAAAAAGTTAAACAGATATTCAGCAATAGCTTATTAATGTAGCTATACAAAAATGAGTATTATGCTGAATCTGAACCGCTAAGAAACAAAGCAAGGGAGTACCCATGTAAACAATAGAACCTTATGCTAGAGATTCGAGAATGTACAGTATAAGGTAGTTGGCAAAAAGAAAACTTAACAAAGCAACTAGAATAGGGATGGACAGTCTGATTAAATTGCAAACCAAAACATTAACCCGGGTAAGTGGCAATGCAGTGGTACAGTATCCCAGCAATTGTCTTTCACCCTACACCTGATCGCAGAGCTAGACAAATTATTTTAGCTGATTGGGACGACCAGCTGCATACACCACCTCTCATTATAAGGATCTCCACAGGCAAATCCAAGTGTGCGGTCAGGATTGATACCGTCTTACTACTACAAGTGATCCAGTGCTCATATAAGACAGCCTCCGGGGAGCATGGATGAATGCCTCTCCATGTGAGGCTTCAATGTCGCTGCCGAGCCGCCAGCAAGACCAAGTGGGACAGAAGCTTCCAGGAGCAAGATTCAAATAGGCTTTCTGCTGGGCTGCTGTCATCTTTGATCTTCTATCCGCTGGTACGTCTTTGTGATAAGAGGTTGGTTGGAGCACGGCTAGGTGCTGTCCCTGTAGGGATACTGATCAACTGCGACTCTTAAGAGCCGAAAAGATGTCTCAATGAAGGTTAGAGTTGCTGTCTCCCATTCTTTCACAGCCGCCATTTTCTTTGTCGGGGAAGTAAAAAACAAAGCTGGTATGGCGTCAAGGGCTGTTCCGTTAGCTTAATTCAGTAGTCTGGGTGCAAACATTAAGCTGCCATTTAGGAATTATGAGCTACTAGCTTTGTTATAGCTGTCTCTGGTCTTCTAGTAGCTACGCCCACAATGGCTGCGTCATAGGGTTTGGATCAGGATTAAAGGGACAGTCTAGGCCAAAATAAACTTTCATGATTCAGATAGAGCATGTAATTTTAAACAAATTTCCAATTTACGTTTATCACCAATTTTGCTTTGTTCTCTTGGTATTCTTAGTTGAAAGCTTAACCTAGGAGGTTCATATGCTAATTTCATAGACCTTGAAGCCCACCTCTTTCAGATTGCATTTGAACAGTTTTTCACCACTAGAGGGTGTTAGTTCACGTATTTCATATAGATAACACTGTGCTCGTGCACGAGAAGTTATCTGGGAGCAGGCACTGATTGGCTAGACTGCAAGTCTGTCAAAAGAACTGAAAAAAGGGGCAGTTTGCAGAGGCTTAGATACAAGATAATCCCAGATGTTAAAAGTATATTATTATAACTGTGTTAGTTATGCAAAACTGGGAAATGGGTAATAAAGGGATTATCTATCTTTTAAAACAATAAAAATTCTGGTGTAGACTGTCCCTTTAAGTTCAATATTGAGGTTACCAGTCTTGATTAGCAGCATGACTTATGAGAGAGTCTTGTAGAGGTCTTCGATTTAGGCTTTTTGAGTTCCATACTGGGCTATAATTTTACCCCTAATACCAGGTTTGAGAGCCGGAGCTCTTGCAGTGTGCGTCCGGCCGCTTATGTAGTTGGCTTCGCCCCCAGAACATGCAATTTTGAATTGTGATTTTAAACGACTTTTCTATTTACCTTTTATCTAATTTGTATTGTTCTCTTGGTATCCTTTGTTAAAAAAAACAATACCTAGGTAAGCTCATTGGCTGCACATATGTGCTTTATGTTATTGGCTCACTCAATGTGTTCAGCTAGTTCCCAGTAGTGCATTGCTGCTTCTTCAACAAAGGATACAAATAGGATTAAGCAAATTCTCATTAAACTACTTATTTCTATGATTAGACTTGCTTTATTCTCTTTGTATCCTTTGTTGAAGAGTAAACCTAGTTAGTCTGATAGTAGCTTAGGATCATGCATATGTCCTTAGCATTCTATGGCAGAAGTATTTGCCACAATGTTTAACATTGCTATGAATATTGTTATTATCTCTGCTGACAGATGGCTAAAGGCACGTGCACTGTCCTGAGATCACCTAGCATTATTTTTTAACAAAAGATACCAAGAGTACTAAGTGCAATTAATAATAGAAGTGAATTGGAAAGCTTTTTAATGTATTCATGTAAAGGGCTAAAAAAGTTAAAATTAAAATGTACGTGGGTAAAAGTTATTTCTGTTTTTCAGTGGCATACACACATATGCTGTGAGGGCCCGTGCACTAGTATTTAAGCTTAGAGAGCTGGCGGTAGTGTTTGTGTCATATAACCCCACTGCTGACTCTCTGAGCAGGTATACTGTGACACTGGTGCCCTACAGCATATGTGCGTGTGATGCTGAAAAACTAATTTACTTTTACTAGAAGCATTTTTGGTAATGGAAATATATAGGAAAAATGCTTCTTTTTAAAATGTAAATGCACCCATTCCCGTTTTTAAAGGAACAGTCAACTCCAAAAAAACGTTATTGTTAAAGATAGATAATCCCTTAATTTCCCATTCCCCAGTTTTGCATAACCAACACAGTTATATTAATATACTTTTTACTAGGGTTGCACCGATACCATTTTTTTATGACCGAGTACAAGTACCGATACTTGTTTTCAAATACTCGCCGATACCAATTACCGATACTTTTTTTTAATGTCATGTGACAGTTTACCAAGCACAATACAGACTAATTATTTAAGATTCTTTCTTTATAATTATAAAGGACTGTAATTCAAAAGACATTATGAAATAATAAAACAGTTTTATTTGTCAAAAGTTTACTGAACATGTTTATAAATAAAAAATATTACAATAAAATATTAAATTTAAAGGGGTGATGCAATTGGGTTGTAGGGCTGTTATATAACATCAATCTGACATTTGTATGGAGGTTCGACTCTAAGTTGAACAGTCTTTCACTTTCCACCATACTGCATGGGGCAGAAATATATTTTTGGGCCATTTTAGCCAGAGCTGGAAATTTGTTTATTAACTGCCCAGTACTTCAGGGGTTTGTCTGAACGAGGTACAGTGATCTCTACTACAATAATACAAATAACAGTAATTTGTATTGGCAGAACAGTAGTAAACAATTTTTAGTTTAATCTCCACTCCAAAATGAAATGGGAACATGCAGTTTGAAAAAATGCCACAAAGTAGCATATGGGTAGGAAGTGGAGGTATCGGTTTAAGTATCGGGGCATTTGCACAAGTACAAGTACTCATGCAAATTCTTGGTATCGGTGCTGATACTAGTATCGGTATCGGTGCAACCCTACTTTTTACCTCTGTGATTACCTTGTATCTAAGCCTCTGCAGACTGCCCCTTATCACATAACATTTTATTTATTATCTATTGACTTGCATTTTAGCCTATTAGTGCTGTGTCCTGCACAACTCCACAGGCGTGAACACAATGTTATCTATATGGCTCACATGAACTAGCAGTCCCCATGTTGTGAAGAGCAAATAAAAAAAGCATGTGATAAGAGGCTGTCTGTAGTGGCTTAGAAACAGGCAGAAATTATTATTTGTAGAGCGCCAACAGATTCCGCAGTGCTAAGAAATGTAGAGGTTTGAAGGTTATAAAGTATATTCATGTAACAATGTTGGTAGTAAAGACTTTATCTATCTTTTTATACAATAACATTTTTGGTGTTGACTGTCCCTTTAATTTTGACCCTTCTATCCCTTTAAGTTTTTAAGGGACAGTAAAGTCAAAATTTAAAGTGACATGAAACCTAATTTTTTTTCTTTTCTTTATTTCATGATTCAGATAGATCATTGCAATATAAACAACGTTCTAATTACTGAGGTAGGCTCAGGAAGGATTAGCAGCTGCTGATTGTTGGCTGCACATTAATGCCTGTTGTTGTTGGCTCACCCCAATGTGTTCAGCTAGGTCCCAGTAGTAAATTACTGCTCTTTCAACAAAGGAAATGAAGAAAATGAAGTAAAATTGATAATGGAAGTAAATTTGAAAGTTGTTTAAAATTGTATGCTGTATCTAAATTATAAAAAGAAAAAATTAATGTCCCTTTTTTAACCCTTTCTGAGCCATCGCAGAGTTTCCCACTCAGGTGCTAATGACGGCTTGGAGCCATCGCTAGCACTCTCCCACCTTCAGGGAGATCTGGGGGCTCCCACCCGCTCCTACCCCGGCGATCGGGCCTGTATAGTGACAGGCATTGCCTGGGCTTCACGATTGGCGTGGTGACATCACGCGCAATGACGTGATGACGTCACCGCGCAACTTTATTAACAAATTACAATGACAAGAATAGGTAAAGGGGGCATGCTACTTAGTCGCCTGTATCTCAGGCATCTAAGCAGCTACAGACCCCCAAGACCCACCGTTGTAAAGGTAATCGCCTAACCTTTCCAACAGTATAAGTCTTGGGGATCTGGAAAAAAAAATATTTAAAATAAATAAAAAACGCTCAAATCAGCTTAGCACCCAGCTGGGAAAGTGCTTAGCACTCAAAGAGTTAAACTTTTAAAATTCAGACAGAGCATGAAATTTTAAACAACTTTCCAATTTAACTCTTTTATCAACCTTGCTTTTATCTCTTAGTCCTTTTGTAGAAGAGCATACCTGGGTAGGCTCAGAAGCTGCAATGTGCTGCTGTAAGCTAACTGGTGATTGGTGGCTGCATCCATATGTTTTCGGCGATCTCCCAGTAGTGCAATGCTACTCCTGAGCCAAGCCTTCAACCAACGATGCAAAGAGAATGAAGAAGATGTAATAATGGCAGTAAATTGGAAGTTTTTTAAAAATTGTTTGGTTTATCTCATTCATTAAGGTTCAACTTTTACTTTATTGTCCCTACTTAAAGTGAGGGTAAACCCAAGCGTATAACGAATGCTAGGATTTACCATCACTAAAAATAAACATTAGTTTCTCCAACATTGGTGTGTCCGGTCCACGGCGTCATCCATTACTTGTGGGAATATTCTCTTCCCCAACAGGAAATGGCAAAGAGCACAGCAAAAGCTGCCCATATAGCCCCTCCTCAGGCTCCGCCCCCCAGTCATTCTCTTTGCCGCTCTGAACAAGTAGCATCTCCACGGAGATGGTGAAGAGTATGTGGTACCTACATATTCCTATCCACAAAGATCATCATCAGTTCCTAAGGTTCGCCTTTCTGGACAAACATTATCAGTTCGTGGCTCTTCCATTCGGGTTAGCCACTGCTCCCAGAATTTTCACAAAGGTGCTAGGGTCCCTTCTGGCGGTTCTAAGACCGAGGGGCATTGCAGTGGCACCTTATCTAGACGACATTCTAATTCAAGCGTCGTCTCTTTCCAAGGCAAAGGCTCATACAGACATTGTTCTAGCCTTTCTCAGATCTCACGGGTGGAAGGTGAACGTAGAAAAGAGTTCCCTGTCTCCGTCAACAAGAGTTCCCTTTTTGGGAACAATAATAGATTCTTTAGAAATGAAGATCTTCCTGACAGAAGTCAGAAAGACAAAGCTTCTAAACGCTTGTCAAGTTCTTCACTCTATTCTGCAGCCTTCCATAGCTCAGTGCATGGAAGTAGTAGGATTGATGGTTGCAGCAATGGACATAGTTCCTTTTGCTCGAATTCATCTAAGACCATTACAACTGTGCATGCTCAATCAGTGGAATGGGGACTATGCAGACTTGTCTCCACAGATTCAAGTAGACCAGATGACCAGAGACTCACTCCGTTGGTGGTTGACCCAGGATCACCTGTCTCAGGGAATGAGTTTCCGCAGACCAGAGTGGGTCATTGTCACGATCGACGCCAGTCTATTAGGCTGGGGCGCGGTCTGGGATTCCCTGAAAGCTCAGGGTCTATGGTCTCGGGAAGAGTCTCTTCTTCCGATAAACATCCTGGAACTGAGAGCGATATTCAATGCTCTCCGGGCTTGGCCTCAACTAGCGAAGGCCGGATTCATAAGATTCCAGTCAGACAACATGACGACTGTAGCTTACATCAACCATCAGGGAGGAACAAAGAGTTCCTTGGCGATGAGAGAGGTATCCAAAATCATCAAATGGGCGGAGGATCACTCCTGCCATCTATCTGCAATTCACATCCCAGGAGTAGACAACTGGGAGGCGGATTATCTGAGTCGTCAGACTTTCCATCCGGGGGAGTGGGAACTCCACTCAGAGGTTTTTGCCCAGTTGACTCAATTATGGGGCATTCCAGACATGGATCTGATGGCGTCTCGTCAGAACTTCAAGGTTCCTTGCTACGGGTCCAGATCCAGGGATCCCAAGGCGACTCTAGTGGATGCATTAGTGGCGCCTTGGTCGTTCAACCTAGCTTATGCGTTTCCACCGTTCCCTCTCCTTCCCAGGCTCAAACAGGAGAAGGCCTCAGTGATTCTGATAGCTCCTGCGTGGTAGCGCAGGACTTGGTATGCAGACCTGGGGAATATGTCATCGGCTCCACCATGGAAGCTACCTTTGAGATAGGATCTTCTAGTACAAGGTCCATTCGAACATCCAAATCTAGTCTCTCTGCAGCTGACTGCTTGGAAATTGAACGCTTGATTTTATCCAAGCGTGGGTTTTCAAATTCAGTGATAGATACTCTGGTTCAAGCCAGAAAACCTGTGACTAGAAAGATTTACCATAAAATATGGAAAAAATCTGTTGGTGTGAATCCAAGGGATTCTCCTGGAGTAAGATTAAAATTCCTAAGATTCTCTCCTTTCTCCAAGAAGGTTTGGATAAAGGGTTGTCAGCGAGTTCTCTAAAAGGACAGATTTCTGCTTTATCTGTCTTGTTACACAAACGACTGGCAGCTGTGCCAGATGTACAAGCTTTTGTACAGGCTTTGGTCAGAATCAAGCCTGTTTACAGACCCATGACTCCTCCTTGGAGTCTAAATTTAGTTCTTTCAGTTCTTCAAGGGGTTCCGTTTGAACCTTTACATTCCATAGATATCAAGTTACTATCTTGGAAAGTTCTGTTTTTGGTTGCTATTTCTTCTGCTAGAAGAGTTTCTGAATTATCTGCTTTGCAGTGTGATCCACCCTATCTGGTGTTCCATTCAGATAAGGTCGTTTTGCGTACTGAGCCTGGTTTTCTTCCAAAAGTTGTTTCCAACAAGAATATTAACCAGGAAATAGTTGTTCCTTCTCTGTGTCCGAATCCAGTTTCAAAGAAGGAACGTTTTTTACACAATTTAGATGTAGTTCGTGCTTTAAAGTTCTATTTAGAAGCATCAAAGGATTTTAGACAAACCTCATCTTTGTTTGTCGTTTACTCTGGTAAGAGGAGAGGACAAAAAGCTACTGCTACCTCTCTGGCTGAAAAGCATTATCCGATTGGCTTATGAGACTGCCGGACGGCAGCCTCCTGAACGAATCACAGCTCACTCTACTAGGGCTGTGGCTTCCACATGGGCCTTCAAGAACGAGGCTTCTGTTGATCAGATATGTAAGGCAGCGACTTGGTCTTCTCTGCACACTTTTGCCAAATTCTACAAATTTGATACTTATGCTTCTTCGGAGGCTATTTTTGGGAGAAAGGTTTTGCAAGCCGTGGTGCCTTCCGTTTAGGTAACCTGATTTGCTCCCTCCCTTCATCCGTGTCCTAAAGCTTTGGTATTGGTTCCCACAAGTAATGGATGACGCCGTGGACCGGACACACCAATGTTGGAGAAAACAGAATTTATGCTTACCTGATAAATTACTTTCTCCAACGGTGTGTCCGGTCCACGGCCCGCCCTGGTTTTTTAATCAGGTTTGAAAAATTTCTTTCTCTATACACTACACTCACCACGGCACCCTATAGTTTCTCCTTTTTTTTTTTTCTCCTAACCGTCGGTCGAATGACTGGGGGGCGGAGCCTGAGGAGGGACTATATGGGCAGCTTTTGCTGTGCTCTTTGCCATTTCCTGTTGGGGAAGAGAATATTCCCACAAGTAATGGATGACGCCGTGGACCGGACACACCGTTGGAGAAAGTAATTTATCAGGTAAGCATAAATTCTGTTTTCTCTCATCGTTTCGTAAAAAATTGTTAAACTCACCCTATCTGTAAGGAAAGCATATCGCTAAAACAGCACCTCACGGCACATCGCTTTTCCCAACGTTTTCACCTCTAGACCAATAGCCGTGCTAGGATGTCAGTTTGCACGCACGGCTCTTCATTCAAGAAAACGCTGTGCATGGATGGCCAGAGGCACTGAGTTAGCGATCTACTTCCCTTACGGATAGGGTGAGTTTAACATCGTATTTTACGAAACAATGAAAGAAACGGTTTATTTTTAGTAATGGTAAATCCTAGCATTTTTTATACGCTTGGGTTTACCATCACTTTAATGTTGGTGTCTGTCAGAGGTGGACAGATATATTTAAAATATCTGAATCACCGACCATACATAGGAGCCACACGTACAATTTTATTTATCGAAATTATATTTTTATGGAGACGTGACTCCTAGAACACGCCAAGTTCTTCCGTTATATGTTTTCAGTGTTTATCTTGCATTTCATGTCATTGGGTGACACGTTTATTTCTGTATTATGTAAAATCATACCAAAAAACTTGCATGTTTGTAGTTCACACGCACACAACCATCCAAATTCAAGCACATTTCAAAGTTAATTCCATTTGTCCTTGTCCATCAGCCAATCGCATAAAATGCATATGCATTCTGTTGCAAACTCTTACAGAAGTTCTTGACTTGCAAGACACCAAGGGACGCATTCAGTGCCAAAAAATGTATTTGGGAAATGATACAAAAACGCTAATGTAGCCTTGTAATGAAGAATGAAAAGCGCATTTGTGTGTACTCGCCCATTCCCATGAGGATACATTTTTATGTTGCCACATAATGCATTTGTCTTCCTGACCTATATTTCTTTCTCTTCTAGCACTAATAAACCAATGGCACCAGGAGTCAAAAGACAAAGTTATCTCCCTTCTCCTCTCCCACCTACCACTGCTGCAGCCTCGCAACACAGATGCCAAGTGCGAATACATGAAATTGTTGCAGAAAGTGCTGGCCTACACCACGGAGACCAACTCGTATATAGAGGAAAGTCGCCAGCTTCTTTCCTATGCCCTCATCCACCCCGCTACCACGCTGGACGATCGCAACTCACTGGCGCTGTGGCTTAATCACTTGGAGGAAAGACTTTCTGCAGGTTACAGCAGGCAGGGGAGGGCAGATGTGCCTGTTGTACACATGAGGCAGGGCTCAGATGAGTGGCAAGCTCCTCTGGAGTCTGGCATGGGGGAAGTAGGGCACAGCTGGCAAGAGAAGCCCCTCCGTGAAAATGGACTTATGCCCTTTCATTCCTCCAGCTCTTTGTCGTCTGCTATCCAGAATGTGGGGACTGGCTCAGGTAGGGATGTGTTTCCTAAGCAGAAGCGGTGCTAGGGTGACAGGGAGCATGAAGATGTAAACTACAGCGGGAAAGACTAGAGTGCATGATGGGTGATAAGTGTTTTACAAAGGGCACATGACCGATAATGGGGTTGCATAAGGTGAAGGACCCATGACTGAAAATGAGGGGTGTGTGAGGTGAAGGACCCATGACTGAAAATGAGGGGTGTGTGAGGTGAAGGACCCATGACTGAACGGTGATTAGGGGTCTTCAGAGTGCAAGGTGAGAGCACATGACTGACCAGTGATTAGGGGTCTACACAGTGCAAGGTGAGAGCTTATGACTGACCAGTGATTAGGGGTCTTCAGAGTGCAAGGTGAGAGCACATGACTGACCTGTGATTAGGGGTCTACAGAGTACAAGGTGAGAGCACATGACTGACCTGTGATTAGGGGTCTTCAGAGTGCAAGGTGAGAGCTTATGACTGACCAGTGATTAGGGGTCTTCAGAGTGCAAGGTGAGAGCGCATGACTGAATAGTGATTAGGGGTCTACAGAGTTCAAGGTGAGAGCACATGAGTGACCTGTGATTAGGGGTCTACAGAGGGCAAGGTGAAAGCACATGACTGACCAGTGATTAGGGGTCTACAGAGTGAAAGGCGAGAGCACATGACTGACCAGTGATTAGGGGTCTACACAGTGCAAGGTGAGAGCACATGACTGACCGGTGATTAGGGGTCTACACAGTGCAAGGTGAGAGCACATGACTGACCGGTGAGTAGTGGTCTACAGAGTGCAAGGTGAGAGCACATGACTGGTGAGTAGGGGTCTACAATGTGCAAGATGAGAGCACATGACTGACCATGATTAGGGGTCTACAGATTGCAAGGTTAGAGCACATAACTGGTATGAGGGACTTGCAAGGTGGGGGCACAAGACCGATATAATGAGGGGCTTACAAAGTGGAAGGCGAGGACACAGGACCGGTTTAATGAGGGGCCTACAAAGTGGAAGGCGAGGGCACAGGAACGGTATAATGGGCGGCAAAAGACCGGTATAATGAGGGGCCTACAAAGTGGAAGGCGAGGGCACAGGAACGGTATAATGGGCGGCAAAAGACCGGTATAATGAGGGGCCTACAAAGAGGAAGGTGAGGGCACAGGACCGGTATAATTATGGGCCTACAAAGTGCAAAGCAAGAGCATATGATGAGTTATAAGGGTCTAAGGGTATTAGAGTATAGCTAAAGAGAGAAAAAAAATATATGAAACAATTTTGGATAATAGAACAGGATGTTTAGTGTTGCTAATAAGAGGTCATCCTTTCTTTCTCTAGCTGAGGCTATGCTGGTTGCTCTTCTGTGCTTGAGGATATTTTAAGTAAAACCACAAATTATACCCTGCATTGCCAAGGAGTTCCTATAATAGTCATAGGCATCTGCCACCTCTAACACACCCTGAACTCACCACATGGTTTTTTTGAGGATGAGCTTTGCTCCTTTCGTTTATTAAAATGCACATGATAATTTGCACTGCAATCTACATCTTTTTATAGAGCCAACCCTCTCTGACCAGTGCTCTGTCTTTTCTGCCTTCCAGTGCTCTCCTGCCAAATGCACCCCAGTCCGCTGAAACGATCCATGTCCCTTATCCCTACGTCCCAGCAGACAGCCGGCGACTGGATGGGGGCAGATGATGTGAGTGGACGATCTGTGTTCCTCACACCAGACCATTGTGGTCCTCTCTCACCTCAGAGCAGTGTGGCTTCCTCGGGCAGCGAGCAGACAGAGGATATGGGTACTGGGCGTAACACATTTCATGAAGATGGTAGTGGTATGAAAGGTGAGCAGGGAGCGTCTTTCTAAACTTGTGTAAGAGATAATGAAATGGAAAGAGTCAATGACAATTTATGAGTAGCTTATGTGGCGCTCATTGTGTTACTTGTGAGATGTGTTAAGATTAAAGGGGCAGTATAGTCAAAATTAAACTTTCATGATCCAGATAGGACAATTTACTTTTATTATTTTGTTCTCTTTGTTGAAAGCTAAACCTAGGTAGGCTCATATGCTAATTTCTAAGCCCTTGAAGGCCGCCTCTTATCTCAGTGCATTTTGACAGTTTTTCACCGTTATACACTGATAGTTCATGTGTGTCACATCGACAACATTGTGCTCAGTCCAGTGGAGTTATTTATGAGTCAGCACTGGCTAAAATGCAAGTCTGTCAAAAGAACTGAAATAAGGGGGCAGTTTGCAGAGGCTTAGATACACTGTAATCACAGAGGTAAAAAGTGTATTAATATAACTGTGTTGGTTATGCAAAACTGGGGAATGGGTAATAAAGGGATTATCTATCTTTTTAAACAAGAACAAGTCTTGAGTAGACTGTCCCTTTAATTGGTTGCATGTGGAATGTGCCTACACCCACCAATGTCTGAAATGAGCAATGAACTGTGCTCAAATCGGCATCTCCTATTACTTTCAGTATCAATCAGCTATAAAGTCACCATAAACTATAGGAAAGAATATGTCCTGCGTATGAAAGAGCATTAATTCAACATGTTAGTGCTTCTTATCGTTATAAAATATCATTTTAGTTTTCGGCAATAACGTCACTAAACCAAACCCACAAATATGGGCAGTACATGATCCAAAGCAATGTTCAATTGGATGGCAAGTTCCTGTATATAATTATCTGACGATATTGTCACCCTGCGCATGCGCATTTGGATTGTTCAATTTACGCATGCACATATTACCTCCCTGATTCCGGAATTATTAAGCGGGTCTCCTAAATTCATCATAGTCTTCCAGTGAGTGACGTCTACAATGACGCTACTAGTGCTTGCTCATGCGCATCGCAGCTAAGTGCAGCCATATTCCAACCTGGGTTTTCAGCCCAGATTGGACAAGCAGCAACGGTACCCACGGAGTGGGTTTGGAAATTAATTAAAAAAATCTAAATCAAATTGCAGCAAAACGGTAATTATTTAGAAATGAAAGTGCATTTAGAAGTTTTTTATTTGTAAACGTTTAATCGATTTAAACTAATTTTTTTTTATTTATTTTTTTATTACAGTGTTCCTTTAAATTAAAACATATTTGTACGTTTATTTTACTTTTAAAGTGATCAGGAAGTGTTTCTCTCTACAGCTGGACCTGAAACCCAAAAAAATCTCTCATGATTCAGATAGAATATACAGTTTTAAACAACTTTCCAATTTACTTCTATTATCAGATTAACTTAATTCTTTTGGTATCCTTTGTTGAAGACGCAGCAATGCGTTACTGGGAGCTGGGTGAATCAATGACAAGAGGCATATATGTGAATGCACCAATCAGGAGCTAGTTCCCAGTAGTGCATTGCTTCTCCTGAATCTACTTATATATTCTTTTCAACAAAGGATACCAAGAGAATAAAGCTAATGAGCTAATAGATGTAAATTGGAAAGTTGTTTAAAGGGATATGAAACCCAATTTTTTTTCTTTCATGCTTCAGATAGAGCAACTTTCTAATTTACTCTTAATTTTTCATCGTTCTCTTGGTATCTTTATTTGATAAAACAGGAATGTAAGCTTAGGAGCCTGCCCATTTTTTGTTCAGCACCTGGGTAGCGCTACATTTAGCCACCAATCGGCAAGCGCTACCCAGGGTTCTAAACCTAAAATGAGCCGGCTCATACGCGTACATTCCTGCTTTTCAAATAAAGATACCAAGAGAACAAAGACAAATTGATAATAGGAGTAAATTAGAAAGTTGCTTAAAATTGCTGCTCTATCTGAATCGTGACAGACAGAATTTGTTGGTAGTCGGTGATAAACTGAACAAGCATAAAACAACCTGAAATGCATTTGAAAGCATTGCATCTCCTGTGCAGTAGACCACCAGTGTTCAGGACTTTACCTATGTGGTTAATCCATTGCAGAGGTTACATACATAATTATATTGGGTCAGTGATACAAAAATTATATGCGTTAACAAAGAGCATGTTTTCTTTTTTATTAGAATGTCCCTTTAACCCTTTTCATGAGGAAAAAAACAAACATTTTTAACGTATTTAACTGCATTCCTTTCATATGCATCATAGAAAATGTCCGTTTTAATGCCAAGTGTGTTTTATAGCCCAGTTAACTGCGTAGCTTTTTTTTTTTTTTTTTTTATTCTCAGACGTACCCTTGTGGCTGAAGAGCTTACGGCTTCATAAGTACGCCTCACTTTTTTCTCAAATGAGCTATGAGGAGATGATGACGTTGACGGAGCATGACTTGGAGTCACAGGTGGGAGGTGACACAGGGGGCTGCGTACATTTGGATGGTGACACAACCTCTTATTTAAAGGGACGTCAAACACAATTTTTTTTTATTTCATAATTTTAAACAACTTTCCAATTTACTTCTATTACCTAATGATTCATTCTCTTTGTATCCTTTTGTTGAAAATCATTTTTTTTTTTTTTTAAATCTTTATTTATATATAACCAACAGTAGGAACAAAAGCATCTGAAGTCACTACTTCACACCACGCAGGGTATAGCAAAGGAAAAAAACAACAACATAGAATAACATTGGGTTACACAAAGATACTTTATACTATATAACTCCAAAGTACCTTTTTTGACTTAAACCAAGAACACATTAAAGAATTCACAGACACATTTTCTGTACACCACTCTGGATGGCTATATATAGCTCCTAACAAACATGCCTAGATCTCATCCTGCTATAATCACAGTATACCCAGAACTATAGAGAAAACAAGAAATAAGTCTTTCCTTTTCTATATTATCCATCTTCTATGAGTATCACTTTTTATAGGCCTGATAACCCTCTCTAAATTTCCCCTTTCTTTCCTTTTCTCTCTTTCCTTCCCTCTTTTAGTTCCCTTAGAGAGCATCCATGTCTACTGTTGGGATATTTTATACACTCATCACAATTAAAACACATAAACAAAACAAACCGAGACACAACAGAACACAACAAAACAAAAAAAAAAAAGGGGTGGGGGCGGACCCACCACACGCCTGTCTCTCTACCCAATCCCCCCCACCTAGCCCCGATTTACCATATATTATGGCTGGAGGCATTAATACCATTCAACTGGAAAAATATTCCGTAAAATTAATTGTTCAAAGTCTTCCGTTTTGTGATAATGAGATGTTAGTAAAAATTGAGTTGATATAGGGTAAGATAAAATAACCCTCAACCACCCTAACTTTTTTATTATGTGTAGGTGATATAATGAATTGTTCAAAAAGTATTTGATGAAACATAGACTGTGTGAAACTCTCTATTGAAGGAGCTGCCTTATTTTTCCAGTTCTTTAGGATCAAACTACGACCTACCAAGATAGCAGTATTTATTAGGTTATTGTTTTCTATACAAAGAAAAAATATATCTCTGGATTTGAGTTTCAACCCACTTTCTAATTTATGAGTAAGCCAATATTTTACCTTACCCCAAAACTGCAAAATCTTAGGACAAGACCAGAAACAATGTATTAGATCTGCCGCTGGGTTGTTACACTTAGAGCAATAACCAGCTCCATTTAAATTCCATTTGCTCATTTTCAGTGGTGTAATATAAACTTTATTAAGTAACTTTATCTGAGACTCTTTCCATGTTACAGATATATTTGATTTCTGTGCCCATTTGTACCTTGTTTTAATTGTTTCTGCGGTCACATCCCTATACCTTGTTCTCCATATCTCTACTAATCTGTCCAAGTTTATTTGACCTTGTTATGCCAGCATAATTTTATATAACTAGGATATATTGTGATTTCCTGTTTTATATATAATCATATATGACGCAATTTTAGACCCTTCCAAAACTTCCATGTTGTGTCTCTTTAGCCCTTGTATAAAATGTCTAATCTGCAAATATGCAAAAAGGTTCTTATTAGGTATATTGAACTCTATAGAAATAACTTCAAAAGATTTCAAATGTTGCGTACTATCAAAACACTGATGAACAAAAATCATCCCTTTGTGTGCCCACCTTTTGAAAATTTCTGATGATAGACCCGGTGTAAATTTTGGATTTCCCCTTATCGGGAGAAAAGTAGAAAATTCATAACATTTAACGCTGTATTACGTTTTTGCCACGCAACCACCACACTATATATTGTGTTAATATTTTGAACACTTTTTGGAAGTTGTAGGGCTGAAAAACATATCTTAATAGGCTCAGTGGCTGCACATATATGCCTCGTGATTGGCTCAACCATGTGCATTGTTATTTTTTACAAAGGATACCTAAAGAATGATGTAAATTAAAGGGACAGTCTAGTCAAAATTAAACTCGCATGATACAGATAGAGCAGCTATTTTAAGCAACTATCTAATTTACTCCTATTGTCAATGTTTCTTTGTTCTCTCTGTATCTTTATTTTAAAAAGCTGGAATGTAAGCTTAGGTGCTGGCCTATTTTCTCTTACATTGGTGTATCCGGTCCACGGTTTCATCCTTACTTGTGGGATATTCTCAATCCCTACAGGAAGTGGCAAAGAGAGCACACAGCAGAGCTGTCCATATAGCTCCCCTCAGGCTCCGCCCCCCCAGTCATTCTCTTTGCCGCTCTAACAAGTAGCATCTCCACGGGAGGGTAAAGAGTTTGTGGTGTTAGATTTTTAGTTTTTATTTCTTCTATCAAAAGTTTGTTATTTTAAAATAGTGCCGGCTTGTCCTATTTACTCTGAAGCAGAAAGAGATGAAGATTTCTGCTGAGAGGAATATGATTTTAGCACCAGTAACTAAAATCCATTGCTGTTCCCACGCAGGACTGTTGAATACCGGAGAACTTCAGTTGGGGGGAACAGTTTGCAGGCTTAACTGCTTCAGGTATGATCAGTCATTTTTCTAACAAGACCCAGTAATGCTAGAAGACTGTCAGAAATCCCCACAGGGGTAGGTAAGCCATTTTTCTCAGACTCTGTATAAAATGATGGCTTAAATTAAGGGCTTAATTCTGGTTGACACTATTTTGGGCCTAATCGATTGCTTATTAGCATGATTTAAGAATGGATATGGTGTTTTTGAGACTTATAAAACGCTTATGGGGTTTTTTATTTCGCCTGGCACTTAATTAGTCACCTAATCTACCTCAAAGGCCCCATCACTCTGGAATGAAGAGGGAGGGGGCCTCATTTTCGCGCCTCAGTTGCACAGTTGTTTTTGCTAGTCAGTTCATGCAGCTTCACGTGTGGAGTCCAGTGACCTCAGAGGGGACTTCAGAGAGGCTTATTTCTTCTTCAAATAATCCCTAAGGAAGGTAAAAGCCACAGTAGAGGCTGTGGCATCGTGCTGTAATGTCTATAACCGGTTAACTGCCGTTTTTTATCTCCGGTTTGGGCATTAAGGGGTTAATTGATCTGAAAATTTGTGTGCAATCTTTTCAAAGCATTAGGATAATGTGGTGAAAATTTCATTAAGATCGGATGTTTATTTGATGGTTATTTGATGTTTTGGTAATAAAGTGTGCACTTTTATTATTTAAAGACACAGTAACGTTTTTTTCAAAAAGTATTTTTTCTTGCATTATAGTGCTGTCTAAGTCTGTCAAACATGTCTGAGCCTTCAGATAGCCCTTGTTCTATATGTTTAAAAGCCATGGCGGTACCCCCATTGAATTTATGATTGAAGTGTGCTATAGCGTCCAAGCAGTTTAAGGACCATACAGTGACACTTAAAAATGTAGCCCAAGATGTTTCTTTAGCTGAAGGTAGTGAGGATAGTACTCTATCCTCTCCTTCTGTGTCGACACCAGTTATGCCCGCGCAAGCGATGCCCAGTACCTCTAGCGCATCGATCCCTATTACTTTGCAACAGTTAGCAGCAGTAATGGATAATTCTCTTGCAGTATTTTTATCCAAACTGCCAACATTTCCAAGGAAGCGCGATAGCTCAGTTTTAAATACAGAAAATGAGCAATCAGACGCAGCGGATAATTTATCTGTAGTGCCCTCACAACAATCTGACTTGGCGGTGAGGGAGGGCCTGTCTGAGGGAGAAATTTCTGACACAGGAAAAGTTTCTCAGCAGGCAGAGCCAGATACCATAGCATTTAAATTTAAGCTAGAACACCTCCGCGCCCTGCTTAAGGAGGTCCTGGCTACGCTAGATGATTGTGACCCCTTGGTGGTCCCAGAAAAATTGTTTAAAATGGACAAATTCTTAGAGGTCCCGGTACACACTGACGCGTTTCCGATACCTAAGAGGGTGGCGGATATCGTGACTAGGGAGTGGGAGAGGCCAGGTGTACCCTTTGTTCCCCCCCCTATATTTAAGAAAATGTTCCCCATTGTTGACCCCAGAAGGGACGCGTGGCAGACGGTCCCTAAGGTAGAGGGGGCAGTTTCAACACTAGCTAAGCGCACGACTATACCAATAGAAGACAGTTGCGCTTTCAAAGATCCTATGGATAAAAAATTAGAAGGTTTACTTAAGAAAATATTTGTTCAACAAGGTTTTCTTCTTCAACCAATTTCTTGCATTATGCCTGTAACCACTGCAGCGGCTTTTTGGTTTGAGGAACTAGAAAACTCGCTCCAGAAGGAGACTTCTTATGATGAGGTCATGGACAGAATTCACGCCTTCAAGTTGGCTAATTCTTTCATTACAGATGCCGCTTTTCAGTTAGCTAAATTAGCGGCGAAAAATTCTGGTTTTGCAATCGTGGCGCGCAGAGCGCTTTGGCTAAAATCTTGGTCGGCGGACGTGTCGTCCAAAAACAAAATTGCTTAATATTCCTTTCAAGGGTAAGACCCTATTCGGACCAGAATTGAAAGAGATTATTTCAGATATCACTGGGGAAAAAGGCCATGCCCTTCCTCAAGATAGACCTTTCAAAGCTAAAAACAAGTCTAATTTTCGTTCCTTTCGCAATTTCAGGAACGGACCTGCTTCTACAGCCACTAAGCAAGAGGGTAATGCTTCCCAGTCCAAACCAGCATGGAAACCCCTGCAAGGCTGGAACAAGGGTAAACAGGCCAAGAAGCCTGCTGCTGCTACCAAGACAGCATGAAAGGGTAGCCCCCGATCCGGGACCGGGTCTAGTAGGGGGCAGACTTTCTCTCTCTTTGCTCAGGCCTGGGCAAGAGATGTTCCGGATCCCTGGGCGTTAGAAATTGTCACTCAGGGGTACCTTCTGGAATTCAAGGACCTTCCTCCAAGGGGAAGGTTCCACATTTCTCGCTTGTCTTTAGACCAGACAAAGAGACAGGCATTCTTACGTTGCGTAGAAGACCTTCTAAAAATGGGAGTGATACACCCAGTTCCAACAGCAGAAAAAGGACTGGGTTTTTACTCAAACCTGTTTGTAGTTCCCAAAAAGGAAGGAACTTTCAGGCCAATCCTGGACTTAAAAATCCTAAACAAATTCCTCAGTTCCATCATTCAAAATGGAAACCATTCGGATAATCTTACCAATGATCCAGGAGGGTCAATATATGACTACCGTGGATTTAAAGGATGCGTACCTGCATATTCCTATCCACAAAAATCACCATCAGTTCCTGAGGTTCGCCTTTCTGGACAAGCATTACCAGTTTGTGGCTCTTCCCTTCGGGTTGGCCACTGCTCCTAGAATTTTCACAAAGGTTCTAGGGTCCCTTCTAGCGGTACTAAGACCAAGGGGCATTGCAGTAGCACCTTACTTAGACGACATCCTAATACAAGCGTCGTCCTTTCACAGAGCAAAGGCTCATACGGACATTGTTCTGGCCGTTCTAAGGTCTCACTTGTGGAAGGTGAACGTAGAAAAAAGTTCTCTGTCCCCGTTCACAAGGGTTCCCTTCCTGGGAACAATAATAGACTCGGTAGAAATGAAAATCTTTCTGACGGAGGTCAGGAAGTCAAAACTTTCGAACACTTGTCGAGTTCTTCATGCCATTCCTCAGCCTTCTGTGGCTCAGTGCATGGAGGTAATAGGTCTAATGGTTGCGGCAATGGACGTGGTTCCTTTTGCTCGAATTCATCTAAGACCACTGCAACTGTGCATGCTCAAACAGTGGAATGGGGATTATGCAGATTTGTCTCCCCAGATACAAATGGACCAGAAAACCAGAGACTCACTCCTCTGGTGGTTGTCTCAGGATCACCTGTCTCAGGGAATGAGTTTCCGCAGACCGGAGTGGATCATTGTCACGACCGACGCCAGCCTCTTAGGCTGGGGTGCGGTCTGGGACTCCCTGAAAGCTCAGGGTCTATGGTCTCGGGAAGAATCTCTTCTCCCGATAAACATTTTGGAACTGAGAGTGATATTCAATGCGCTCCAGGCCTGGCCTCAGCTAGCGGAGGCCAAATTCATCAGATTTCAGTCGGACAACATCACGACTGTAGCGTACATCAATCATCAGGGAGGAACAAAGAGTTCCCTGGCGATGAGGGAGGTATCCAAGATCATCAAATGGGCAGAGGATCACTCCTGCCATCTATCCGCAATTCACATCCCAGGAGTGGACAACTGGGAGGCGGATTATCTGAGTCGTCAGACTTTCCATCCGGCGGAGTGGGAACTCCACCCGGAGGTTTTTGCCCAGTTAACCCAACTATGGGGCTTTCCAGATCTGGATCTGATGGCGTCACGCCAGAACTCCCAAGGTTCCACGTTACGGGTCCAGGTCCAGGGATCCCAAGGCGACATTGGTAGATGCCTTAGTGGTGCCTTGGTCGTTCAATCTAGCTTATGTCTTTCCACCGTTTCCTCTTCTCCCTCGGCTAGTAGCCAGAATCAAGCAGGAGAAGGCTTCGGTAATCCTGATAGCTCCTGCGTGGCCACGCAGGACTTGGTATGCAGACCTGGTGGATATGTCATCGGCTCCACCATGGAAGCTACCTTTTGAGACAGGACCTTCTAATCCAAGGTCCATTCAAGCATCCAAACCTAGTTTCTCTGCAACTGACTGCTTGGAGATTGAACGCTTAATTCTAGCTAAGCGTGGGTTCTCTGAATCAGTTATAGATACTCTGATCCAGGCTAGAAAGCCTGTTACCAGGAAAATTTACCATAAGATATGGCGGAAATATCTTGGTTGGTGCGAATCCAAGGGTTACTCATGGAGTAAGATTAGGATTCCAAGGTTACTATCCTTTCTCCAAGAAGGATTGGAGAAAGGGTTGGCAGCTAGTTCTCTAAAGGGACAGATATCCGCTCTGTCTGTTCTGTTGCATAAGCGTCTGGCAGCCGTGCCAGATGTTCAGGCGTTTGTACAGGCCTTAGTCAGAATCAAGCCTGTCTACAGACCTGTGGCTCCTCCATGGAGTCTAAATTTAGTTCTTTCAGTTCTTCAAGGGGTTCCGTTTGAACCTCTACATTCCATAGATATTAAGTTACTATCTTGGAAAGTTTTGTTTTTGGTAGCTATTTCTTCTGCTAGAAGAGTTTCTTTATTATCTGCTTTGCAGTGTGATTCACCCTATCTGGTGTTCCATACAGATAAGGTCGTTTTACGTACCAAACCTGGTTTTCTTCCAAAAGTGGTTTCCAATAAGAATATTAACCAGGAAATAGTTGTTCCTTCTCTATGTCCTAATCCAGTTTCTAACAAGGAACGTCTGTTACACAACCTTGATGTAGTTCGTGCTTTAAAGTTTTATCTAAAAGCAACTAAAGATTTCAGACAAACTTCGTCCTGGTTTGTTGTCTACTCTGGTAAGCGGAGAGGTCAAAAAGCAACTGCTACCTCTCTGTCTTTCTGGCTGAAAAGCATCATCCGGTTGGCTTATGAGACTGCTGCAAGGCAGCCTCCCGAACGTATTACAGCTCATTCCACTAGAGCTGTGGCTTCCACATGGGCTTTCAAGAATGAGGCTTCTGTTGAACAGATCTGTAAGGCAGTGACATGGTCTTCACTGCATACATTTGCCAAATTTTACAAATTCGATACTTTTGCTTCTTTGGAGGCTATTTTTGGGAGAAAGGTTTTACAAGCAGTGGTGCCTTCCGTTTAGGTTACCTGACTTGTTCCCTCCCTTCATCCGTGTCCTAAAGCTTTGGTATTGGTTCCCACAAGTAAGGATGAAGCCGTGGACCGGATACACCAATGTAAGAGAAAACAGAATTTATGCTTACCTGATAAATTTCTTTCTCTTACGGTGTATCCGGTCCACGGCCCACCCTGGCAAATTAGTCAGGTTTAAATTTATTTTTGTAAACTACAGTCACCACTGCACCCTATGGTTCTCCTTTTTCTCCTAACCGTCGGTAGAATGACTGGGGGGGCGGAGCCTGAGGGGAGCTATATGGACAGCTCTGCTGTGTGCTCTCTTTGCCACTTCCTGTAGGGATTGAGAATATCCCACAAGTAAGGATGAAGCCGTGGACCGTATACACCGTAAGAGAGAGAAATTTATCAGGTAAGCATAAATTCTGTTTTTGGTTCAGAACCTGGGTAGCGCTTGCTGATTGGTGTTTAAATGTAGCCACCAATCAGCAAGTGATAACCAGGTTCTGAAGCAAAAATGGGCCGGCTCCTAAGCTTACATTCTTGCTTTTTCAAATAAAGATACAGAGAGAACAAAGAAAATTGATAATAGGAGTAAATTAGAAAGTTGCTTAAAATTCTATGCTCTATCTGAATCGTGAAAGTTTACTTTTGACTAGACTATCTTTAAATAATAGAAGTGAATTGTTGTTTAAAACTGTACTCTGCATCATGAAAGGAAACCGTTGGATTTCATGTCCCTTTAATACTATGCTCACATATCTAAGCACTAATCAATACCTTGGAGTGCATTTCTTTCTCCTTTTCTGACAGTGGGTGAAGTAATTTGTCTCCGATGAGAAATTGGTTTTATGCAAACTTGGAAAAATCAGTGGGTGGCGCCTTCTTTTCTTCAATCGAAATCATTTACCAGGAGACGCTGCTCAGTAGTCAGAATTCATTATTTTATTCTTTGAAGATTGTATTTGCTGGACTCAGAACAGCATCAGGGTTTACTGTTCTGCTTAGGTTTCAAGTACTGTTTTCTCCTTTTGTGGGTGGGTCTTCTCCATCTCTCTCTCCATTTCTCTTCCTATTATTTGTCTTAAAGGAGCCACCTATCGCATTCTACCTTTCCAAGGTTTCATGGAATTCATATCCCAT
This sequence comes from Bombina bombina, assembly GCF_027579735.1. Classification (NCBI taxonomy): domain Eukaryota; kingdom Metazoa; phylum Chordata; class Amphibia; order Anura; family Bombinatoridae; genus Bombina; species Bombina bombina. The sequence goes on along the minus strand of NC_069505.1, from coordinate 480,076,249 downwards.
TTATGATTAAAGGGACAGTGTAGATGCAATACTTATTTATTATTTATTGTTACATACCAGATGAGCTGGTTAGAAGCTTGTAAGAAGTACATGAAACTTTTTAAAATTGTTTACTAGCAGCTGAAAATGGCCGCCAAGCTCCGCCCACAGCTTTCTTCTTGTTCAGTTAGCTGTTTTCTTGTATGACAGTTTAGCAGCGCACGTTTAATATTTTTTCAGTTATCCATTTCAAATTGCACATGAAAAAATCAGCGTGTGAGAGTAGGAAAACTTACTTAAGATTAGATTGTGATTGGAGAAACTTAAAGGGACACTGAACCCAAATTTTTTTCTTTCGTGATTCAGATAGAGCATGTAATTTTAAGCAACTTTCTAATTTACTCCTATTATAAAATGTTCTTCATTCTCTTGCTATCTTTAATAGGAGTAAATTAGAAAGTTGCTTAAAATTGCATGCTCTATCTGAATCACGAATGAAAAAATTAGGGTTCAGTGTCCCTTTAACATACCAAAATACACTCACAATAAGAGGGCGGAGTTTGGCGGTCATTTTTGTTTCCTAATAAACAATGAATATTTTAATTTAATGTACTTACAGCTTCTAGATGTGGGACCAGTTGCAGGATGCTTCTCTGGTACTGTAAGTAATCAAAATTATGTATTGGGTCTAGACTTTCCCTTTAATTATTCAATATGCCCACACATTATATTGAAGATAATCGTTAAGTAATCATCTGTTTTCATGTACATACAACTAGTTGCCCCCTTTTGCCTGTTTTATATACCTAAGCAAAAAAACAAACAAGTTATAGTTTTGTTCTTAGTGTTTGGGGAATGCAAGAAACACATTATTACAAACACAAAATGGCTTTCAACAGTCGCTTTATTACCTTGATAATACATTTTTAAAATGATTGCTTTGTAGTTTATATTGATTTGACTCAAGCAAGAGAGTGCTTAACCCCTTCCTGCCATTAGGATGGAACTTTAGCGCCATTAGGACAGCATGGAATGTCCTGAAACTATAGTTTTCCTATATGGGATCGCAGGCTGGGGAGGGGACATGCCTAGCATCATAGGCACTCTACCCCGACACAATCCATTATTGAAATCACGCGATAACCTGAACGATTGCGTGATTTATATTTTTACTCATTTGTTTACATCAGAACTTTGATCCGATGTAGACAAATTAGTCCCGGCAGGAAGGGTTTAATATTATGTCTATCTATGAAGGGGTTAATATATATCCAGATTCCACGTGGAGTCTAGTGTAACTCTTCTCTTGTCTTGCAGAATGTCACTAAAGGGGCCAGGCATAAAATTGCCTTGAGCATACAGAAGTTGCGAGAAAGGCAGAGCGTCCTCCGGTCCCTGGAAAAGGTAAACTGCTGAGTCTGTGCACTGTTATAAGCAGCCACTGTGTAGCATGTACCATGGTTAGGAAAACTGCACTCCAGTCTGTCTTGGAGCTAGGAGAAAAAAAGCGTAATAGCCTAAGGTAAATTTCAGGGGGGAAAATATTGCATGTTGCATTGTTTATAAACTATTCTGAATGAAATATTTTATGAGGTGTTTGCTTGATGGTTTAAAGTACCTTAAAGTTTGAATGAACACAACTAGATTGCAAAAAAAAGTAGATGCCTCCTCATTATATTCTGGACGCTTGCTTTCTAGGACATTTTGGAGGGGGGCAATGTGCGCAATGCTCTGCAGGAGCTTCAACAGATCGTTATCACACCCATTAAAGTTTACCAACCAAGCCAAACAGAGGGCTCTAGTACCGACTCACAGCCACGTACTAGCCAGAACCTGGCAGTAAAGGGTTCAGACGAAAATTCACCTCCTCCAGGTCTGACCACAGATGGGTACCAGCAGCAAAGCTCCTCTACATGTGACATTGAGACAGCGGTGCCACCTATTGCAGAAGGGGATATCCCGGGACAGCTCACCAGAGTCATGGGGAAAGGTAAAGTGTTGACTTTGCAGATGACTTGAGTTTAGACCTGTCTTTTTGCCTTGTATGTATCTGTTATGTCTTTGACTTTTATGTTGCTCTGATCGTCTCGATCCCCACCAATAATCCTTCAGTCTTTGACCCATTCCTGTAGATTATACAGTAACATGCCTCCTTATCTGTTGCCCTTTTTCTGTGCAGTGTGCACCCAATTGCTGGTCTCCAGACCAGATGAGGAGAACATCACATGCTACCTGCAGTTGGTGGAGAAGTGCCTGTCACATGAGGTAATTGTTATGGTGATAAGGTAGTGCTCACTTTCTTGCACCTTCGTCTTATTCATTATATCTTAGTTGGCAAGATGATGATTTTATACATCCTGTATATCTAGTGCACCAGGGAACCTTCTAATGCTTTTCAATTTTTTTCTTTTACCCGCAGGCTTTTACAGAAACCCAGAAGAAAAGGTTGCTTTCATGGAAGCAGCAAGTGTTAAAACTGCTCCGGACATTTCCCCGCAAGGCGCTGCTGGAGATGCAGGGGTACAGGCAACAAAATGGGTGCATGTGGGCAGTATGTGTATACGGCTATAGAGAGGTTTTCACTTAACGAGAAATCCTTTTCCTGCAGCCTTTTAATGGCTGTACTGTAAATTTTCCCACCTGGAGATACAACAGGGACCACCTTTTAACACAGCAGACCACCTTTAATCCCTTCCCACTAATGTTTTACTTTTAGGTGAAGTTATAAAGTGAAGAAGCCATGTACATTAAACCTCAGGTGGTTAAAGAAATACCTTTAGCACGTGCGCGAGGCACTAATATTGGTTATCAGAAAAGGATTTACCGGTAAGTAAAAATCTCGTTTTCTCTCATCCCTTTGGCAGTGCATTAATATTCAAGTCCCTATACGGTTGTCGCAAAACATTAGCCAGGGTACCGAAACTTAATATTTTCTTCCCAGGCTTGGCGTTTATTTTTTTATTACAGATAAGGAAAACACATGGGGGGAAAAAAAGATATAAAGCAGATTTTTTTTTTTTCTTCGAAAGTCTAATGCATAATACAAATCTAAAATAGGCATTGGTTTTCCAATCATTCTTGTCTTTCCCCCCATGCTTGTCTAATTTTTGGAGTTGAAACCATTTTTGAAAACCTATTCAGAAGTGTAGTTTCCTTACAGAATTGATTTGCCAGGACACAATGTCGCAAGCTGGTTATGGGCTCAGTGTAAGGGATGTGACCACTGCGTACAGTCCAAAGAAAAGAGACCTACTCAACTGATAAAGAACATGAGCTTGAAAAACATCCTCACTTGTGTGAAAGGTCAGTGACACTTAGGGTGCACTCTCTTTTTGGCTTATCTGGTCAGTGCCACTCGGGGTGCACTCTCTTTTTGGCTTATCAGGTCAGTGCCACTCAGTGCACTCTCTTTTTGGCTTATCAGGTCAGTGCCACTAAGGATGCACTCTCTTTTTGACTTATCATACCTTTCACAGAGAAGAAATGTCTTGTAGCAAATCAGGCTAGTCCTGCCAAAAAGACAGTATGTCCCCAAAATACCAGGCATCTTTCCTCTGAATAAGAAAAATAAATTCCAGTTATGGGCATCTTGCTCACATGTCCTAGATTGATGCAACTGTACCTCCCTGAATGTCCTGAGATGCTAAAATGTGCATATAAGATCTGTTGCTTTTTATTCAGCGGAAAATTGCCTGGTATTTCGGGTCTGTCTCTTTGGCAGGACCAAACTGATCTGCTACAGGGTATATCTCCTCTGTGGAAGGAATAAGATTACTGAAACATGCAAGAACGTTTTTCCAGCTCCTGTTCATTCTCAGTCTGGTTACATCTTCTTTTTTTTTTTTTTTTCTCCCCCCCCCCCCCCCACTTCACTGCATATAGTCCTTATTGTCAAGCCCTCGGGGAAGCACTACACATATCACGGAGGTAGGGGAGTCAGTTTTGAGATCTGGAAGCTAATGAATCTGCTTTTTGTCAGTTTAGTATTAAAAATAGCAAAGCTTTGGGAAGTATTGCATGTGCCTGATCTTAATTTGCCCCTCAAGGGTTAATTCCTTCAAGAGAGGTTCCTTTGCAATATACCAGACCGGTTCCAGACAGTCTAGATGTATTGGTTAGTTCAGGGCTCGTGAAACTCAGGAGCATGCGGCCACTGGCTCCTAGAATTTTACCCCTGGTTCCTAACTTTTTGGGTTATTCTCCATAGATGTATAGACAAATACCACTGTCTGGCTCATAAATGTTCTTACTGGCTCCTACATTTTAAACAGATTTGTCGACCCTGATTCTCTAAAGCTCTCTGGTGCGGCAAGATTATCTTAGAACTCTTGCCAGTACTGGAAGGTCCATCAAAACCTTTTTAGAAAGGGAGATTTTAGCTTGATAGCTGTTTATCTTGTTGGTAAGAAGACAGTAACAACTTGTAACAAACACCCCTGCTGTCACATGACACCCCGGTGTATACAAAGTGTGCAAAGTTGTTAAGGCTGTGTGAAGAACAAACTGAATGTTTTTATGCTTCTAAACCTGTTCAGGTTCTATCTTTAGAGCTACCAGAACATAGTGAAGAACAAACAAGATTTATGGAATATTCAGTGGGGTATATTTTATCCTTTGTAGGGATGCACCAAAATGAAAATTCTGGACCGAAACCGATACCAAAAATTCAGGATGCCCCTGGCCGAAAACATTTTTTTTCTTTTTTAACTACAGTGTGTGTGTGTAGAGAGCTTGTAGGCGGGAAAGCTCCAACAAATGGGCATGGTCACTTGTACCATAGGGCGTGATCTGCAGTGCAACTGGTGGAGCTCTACAAGGGAGAGCGTGGTTATAGCCAGACAACAATACGAGGTGGACATGTGTTTTGTTTTTGGGTGTAGTTATCCGTGCGATGGGCGTGGCTGCACCTGATCGTCTCTCATCGTATCTCTGCCTAGTGCCTGGTTCGGGTCTCACACTGACCCGTCAGATTATATGTCCGGAGCCCCAAATGCAGTATGCCTATCACCAGGACCACCAGACTTAGCTATGACCTTACGTGCAAGGTGGTTATAGAAAGTTACTGTGCTTTTTTGTGTACACTGTCTGGTGGGTGCTAATTTGTACCAACTGTGTGCGAGCTTGGGGCTTATGCATATATAGTGTGCACGCATATTTGCCTCAGGCGAATAGACTGTCTACGCACATGAGGCTGATGTATGAGCACTGTATGTAAGGCTTATACATATTCACTGTGTGTAATAATATCAAGTGTTTATAAACCTGTTACTTATCCTCCTTTGAATACTGTATTCAGAACTTTGGTTTCCTTCTAAAAGAAGGGCACTGCTGGTTTCATATATCATCATGTCATGGTACTTATGTGTGTGCTCTGTGTACCATGCCAGTGCTGTGCTGCTCACATTATGCTAAGGATAGACATGGAACTCAATAGAACAGGGGAGGGCTGTGCATTTTTATTCATTTTGGTCCTCTGGGCCGAAATTGGAATTGCACGTTTTCACCATAAGATCCGTTGAACGCATCCCTGTATTGTATCCTAAATATATAGAATTAGAGGAAAACCTGAGCTGAAGCCATCTGAATGTTTTGGAGTTGCTACAACAGAGTAGACCCTTTTTGCCAGAGTTGTGAAGGCCAAGCTGGCATCAGTCATCTTTAGAATAAATGTATTATATCCCGTGTGGTAGCACTGCCCTTTAGAAGAGTATAGAGCACGCGTATTTTAGTTCTGGCATTGTGTCCCAAGGTGTCATCCTTCAGAGATTATTTCATGGGATCTTACATACCCAAGGTTTTAAAGGGACACACAAGTCAAAGATAAACTTTCATGATACAGATAGAGCAGCAATGTTAATCAACTTTCCATTTTTCATATAACTGTGTGTAATAGACATCACTATAAAGAATAATATGCACAGCTACTGATATAAAAATCCAGTTTAACCCCTTGAGTGCTAATGATGGCTCTGAGCCGTCAGTTTCCCACTCTGGTGCTAATGATGGCTCAGAGACGTCACTAGCACTCTCCCACCTTGAGGGAGATCTGGGTGCTCCCACTCACTCCTACCCCGGCGATCGGGCCTGCATAGTGACGGGCATCGCCAGGGCTTCACGTTATGCGCAGTGACGTCACACGCAATAACGTGATGACGTCACCGCGCAACTTTTTTTATACTTAACAATGCTAAGTATGGGAGCAGGAGGCATGCTGCTTAGAAGTCTGTATCTCAGGCATCTAAGCAGCTACAGACCCCCAAGACCCACCATTGGAAAGGTAATCATCTAACCGTGTAAGTCTTGGGGGTCTGGAAAAAAACTTAAAAAATGTTAGCACCCAGGTGGGAAAGTGCTTAGCACTCAAAGGGTTAAACCAGTTTAAAAACTTACTTAGAAGCTCCCTGTTTAGCTCTGTTGATGAGGTTAGTCTAGAACACCCACTGCAAGTGGTTCTATAGCAAAAAGAGCAGACGCTCCCCCCCCCTTCTCTGCATATGAAAAGACCCTTTACACAAACAGGAGCAAGCAAGCAAAACTGCCTGGAAACAGATTTGTGTGTCCTTGGTTTCCTTTTTTGGCCGTTCACTTTGGCAGGAATTAGTAAACTTTATTAACACATTATTATTATTCCTAACCTGCAGATAACCGACCTTTTTTTATCGTTATTATGTCTATATAATTTGATATTTATTGGACGTTTACAGTTCGTTTGCATATTAGGTTTGTCTCTCATTGCTAGTACATCTCATTGGAGACTAATTCCTGAGAGAAGCTACACCTAAAATAGTTTTTCCCTGTGCTGCTTGTTACCGTAGAAACCATTCCTACCACACTTGCACAGAGCACTGTTTTAAAGTATTGTTTCTCTAAGCTGTTACAGCATCTGTTTGGCTGTAATAGTCATTTGCTGCAGCCTTCACTTGGGGGAATACCTGAGTCCAAAGGCTAAGTATTAAAGAGACAGTAAACACCAAAAATGTTATTGTTTAAAAAAGATAGATAATCCCTTTTATTTACCTTTCCCCAGTTTTGCATAACCAACACTGTTATAGAAATATACTTTTTACCTCTGTGATTACCTTGTATCTAAGCTTCCGCAGACTGCCCCCTTAGCTCAGATCTTTTCACAGACTTGTGTTTCAGGCAATCAGTGCTGACTCTTGAATAACTCCACTGGCGTGAGCACAATGTTATTTATATGAAACACATGAACTAACGCCCCCTCTAGCTGTGAAAAACTGTCAAATGCATTCAGATAAGAGGCGGCCTTCCAGGGTTAGAAATTAGCATATCAGCCTACCTAGGTTTAGCTTTCAACTAAGAATACCAAGAGAACAAAGCAAATTTGATGATAAAAGTAAATTGGAAAGTTGTTTAAAATGACAACCCCTATCTGAATCATGAAAGTTTAATTTGGACTTTACTATCCCTTTAAATATTCTGTTATAAATGTTGTATATTTGAAAGGTGTTCTGCTTTATTGTTGGTAAGTCGTATGCTCGTGACATTCTCAGCAGACAGTGCTAACAGCCGCATCTGATACAGATGTACTTGCCATGACATCAGAACATGTAAATGTAAGCTTGTTAAAATCTGTAACTTTAATTTTATTTTGGTGAAGCACGGTTAATCCATGCAACAAATGTCCGTTATTTCTCATCCTCTTTACCTGCATATTATGAAGCAAAGCAGGTCTTCAGTTTGGTGTGGGTCAGATGCACTGATCACTTGTAACTAAAGTCTGTTACAAAGAAGGTTCCTTGTGTCCTGTCAAATTTAAGGTCTGAGAATTTCGCAACATTATCCAGGACATGATCAAGAATTTTACATTTCAAGAGTGCAGTGATGCCCCATCTTTTTAATATGAAATTTGGAAACTGCTCAGTTCGTGACGGTGATAGAGATGAGTTTTGGACAACTCGATGGACTTCTGTCTTCTCTTAACCTCATCTAATATGTTACTATGTAACTTCATTACAGATAAGATCTATTTTTTGTGTGTTTTCTTTTCAAAATAGTTGTTGCCTTTTATTAACTGGCTAAACAACTGCAAGTGTTCACCAAGGCCCTATATCAGGGGAGGTGAACCTTAGCACACTCACCCTAGTCTACCTTCGTGCTGCCTAAGGCTTGCACTATTATTTGGAAACACATTAAAGGAACACTAAACCCAATTTGTTTCTTTAATTATTCAGATAGGGCGTGTAATTTTAAACAACTTTCCAATTTACTTTTATCATCAAGTTTGCTTTGTTCTCTTGGTATTCTTAGTTGAAAGCTAAACCTAGGAAGTTCATATGTTAATATCTTAGACCTTGAAGGCCGCCTCCTAATCTGAAAGATTAGAATCATATAGATAACATTGAGCTCACGCACGTGAAGTTACCTAGAAGTCAGCACTGATTGGCTCAAATGCAAGCCTGTTAAAAGCACTGAGATAAGGAGACAGTCTGCAGAGGCTTAGATACAAGGTAATCACAGAGGTAAAAAGTGTATTAATATAACTGTTGGTTCTGCAAATCTGGGGAATGGGTAATAAAGGGATTATCTATCTTTTTAAACAACAAAAATTCTGTTGTTGGCTGTCCCTTTTAGCAACTTTCTAACTTACTCCTATTATCAATTTTTCATCTTTCTTTTGCTATCTTTAGTTAAAAAGCAGGAATTTAAAGCTTAAGAGCCGTCCCATTTTAGGTTCAACACTCTGGATAGCGCTTGCTTATTGGCGGCTACATTTTGCCACCAATAAGCAACCATAACCCAGGTTCTGAACTAAATATGGGCTGGCTCCTACGCTATGCATTCCTGTTTTTTAAATAAAGATAGCAAGAGAACAAATACAAATTTATAGTAGGAGTAAATTAGAAAGTTGCTTAAAATTGTTGCTCTATCTGAACCATTAAAGGGAAAATTGTGGGTCTGTAGTATCCCTTTAAGGAAAAACAATTACAGTACACTACCCCTTTACGCTAAAGTTTGGAAAACGTGTTCTAAACTTATTTCAATTAGAAATTGGCTCCTTGTCCTAACTAAGGGTTTTCTGCTCTTTTGGGTGGTGAAAACCCCCCAAAACTGTAACTTTTTAAAATAAAATAATAATAACTTACACATTAATAATGAAATATATAATTCTTAGTAGTAGGGGGTGGAATCTATGTTTTGAGAACCTATTTTAGTAAGCACTTTATACCTATGCTTGCTCAGATTTCCTTGCCCTGGAGATGTATAATTCAGTCTTTCTCATTTCTGCAGCTATTCATAACCGGTAGTGGCTTTAAGCAGGTGGCCAGATATGGGACAATCTTTGGCAACCTCTTAGTTTCCCCAGCTTGGATGAGTTAATGTTAATGCACTGCCACAGGGATGATGTGGAAGTATAGCTTGTGTGGGCATAGAGAAGATTGAGGGTGGGAATTGTCTGTATGTACATTAGTGCGTGTGTGTTTATGGTTGTTATATGTGTGTTGCTGTATAATGTGCATCTCTTTGCATTTAGGTTCTGAAATAACAGATTTTTGTTTCGTTCTGCAGCTGGGCCTTTGCTTCCAATTCCCTCCCCATAGCTGGATCTGTGGGGGTGTCCTTGGCAAGGAGGGGCCAACGCCCATTTCAGATGCCTCCCCGGCCTGTTCCACCATCACGGATTGGAGTAATAAGTCCGGGATCTATTGGGGGCGTCTCTCCGCGGCATGCACTTAGTAACCCAAGCGCTGGGAGCCAGGGGAGGCAGGTGAGAATAGAAAAGCTTGAGCCTAAGGATGTGGATGACTAGTTTATCCAGATCCATTGACTTCTAACTGATCAAGGGATGGATATAGACTATTTCCCTTTGTCATGCCTTTGCAGAGCCTGTGGTTTGCCAACCCTGGGGGCAGTAACAGCATGCCATGCCAGAGTCACACCTCTGTGCAGCGCACACACTCGCTACCAGTGCACACGTCCCCACAGAGCATCCTGAAGTTTACTCCTGGTGAGTTACATTGTCCCTG